>NC_051221.1:3177612-3182612 GCF_015220715.1 Pygocentrus nattereri
ATTGCAGGGCAGACACACATTCTCACACCTCGAGGCAATTTAGCGTGTCCACTCGGCCTGATTGCATGTCTTTGGACTGAGGGAGGAAACCAGAGTATCTGGAGGAAACCCACACAGACACAGGGAGAACATGCAGACTCCACACAGAAATGGACCTTGCTGTGAGGCAACAAGGCTATCCCCTACACCACCGTGCGACTGTTAGCAAGTTTAGTAGCTTGGATTTTGTGTTTGTTATATTCACTGTAGATAACAGAGATAAGAGCAGGACATCAAAGAAGAACAAATGCTGTTTCAAATGACTTCAATAGCTGTCGTGGTACCATTAGGGGGCCTAGCCAGTTACCAGTAAAAAGGATCATCTTAGAAAACATCAGTCTTTGCACCAAAGCACCGTTCTGTCAAGCTGACTTGATTCAGAGACACAAGTCGTGACTTAGACTCACACCTCAGAGACTCGAGACCTGGATTCATACCTCAAAGACTTGACTCAACTTCATACCTCAGAGACTCAACCTGGACTCAACCAAGGTATACTGAGACTTGACAGGCACCTCAAAGACTCAAGACTTGACTCGGACTCACTGAGGTGACTTCACTCAAGACTTGGATTCACACTTCTAAGACTCCAGACTTGATTCTGAGACACAAGACTTGCCTCAGACTCACACATCAGAGACACAAGGTTCAGAGTTGCACCTCAAAGTCTCAGGATTCGACTGGGACTCACACCTCAGAGATTCTACTCCTGCTTTAGAGACACAATACATGAACTTACGTGAATATATCTGGCGCACAACTTGAGACATTACCAAAACATATGTGCTAAAGAGAACCCCAAATGACATCGCAGGGCGGACAGACATTTGGTTTGATTCTGGCCAGTTTCACTTTTGAACAGCGCCACCTATACATAATTCTGAACTGGAGCTTGGCACTGGGGTCTCACAGAGTCAGGTGGTGACCCCAGCATTACTATATATTCTATATTGGACACTGTGTTTGTTTGAATGCTAGAGATTAATTTGCCAGTAAAGGTCAAACACACAATGTGTGTTTATAGACTGTTTGTTCACAGTAGTTGATTTGTAATTCAGACACATACACACACGCACACACACACATACACACACGCACACACACACATACACGCACACACACACACACACACACACACACACACACACACATACATATAAAGAATGGAATTCAAGCTTTTCTGCAGCAGACAGTTTTATGGTTATGATTTTGTGTCATTAAGGTTTAGAATAAGAGGAACGGCTGAATGTGTTTAGCTTGTGGTGAACTGAGTTGCTCTATAATGACCAGGTCCTTTCTGTGGACCCCCCCCCCCCCCCCCCCCCCCAGTCCAAAGACATGCAGTCGGGCTAACTGGATAAGAAGGATAAGCGGCCTAAAAGGTGTAAGTGTGAATGGACTCATTCAGATTCTGATTGAGGTGTTTATTCTCACTCTCCTCCATATTTGAAGTGTTTTTTCTAGCCCATCAGGCTGAGAGGAGTCTGAAAATAATTCACACATTAAAAAATATATATTTTTATAGTGAAATCATCTTTGTTCTCTCTGCAGGTCCAGAGTACATCGTGGATGCCTCATCAGCAGTATGTTATGCAACCAACTGTGAGTGACCAAGAACTTCTTACCTTCCACCTTTCACCTGACCTGTGAACTGGCTGAGTTTCATCATTATCAAATGAAGTAACCGATCTTTTAATCGCTTTTGTCGACCGATTCTTTGTTTAGGTTTTTGAGATGAGCATTGTTGAGTGCTAAGCTGTTGTGGGCACTGCTGGCCAATAGCACAGAGCAAGAAGCTTTTTTAAAGTTTCCAACTAATTTTACATTTTAAACGGTCATTTTAATTTCAGCGGCAGGCTTTAGAGGCCCACCAGATGTTGCTGACTTGTAGACTGGGGTTCAATCCCCCACCCCGGTAACTGCCCTACACTACACCAATAAGAGTCCTTGGGCAAGACTCCTAACACCACCTTCACCTACCTGTGCAAAATGATTCAATTTGTAAGTCTCTCTGGATAAGAGCGTCAGCCAAATGCCGTAAAGTAATATTTGAATACTCATGTCCAGGGTATGCTAGTGACCGCAGGATGAAGTAAGACATTCTATGAAGTGAGTGCGACTGCCCTGACATACTAAAGTGAAGGCCATTCGTTTAATTTATAACACTACCGTAAGGCATTGTTCCCAAGAAGGAAGATCTAGTTTAGAACCTCCCAGATGATGCCAGAGTTCTGTGAAGCTTGTCCAACCTCTCCATGGTAGAACACATTTGTGAGCTTTGATTGATGAATTAAGCTCCACTGTAGCTATTTTGCAGTAAAAAATCTATAGTAACTTATAGCCCATGTGCCCTAATGTATATGTGCTTGCATTGTTTTGTGGCCTTTTTAAGATGACAGTTGGTGCTTCGTGTCCGAGCGATGTGGGGATTTGGGATATTTTCTTATTCCAGTCTGAAAGCATCAGTCAGACTGTCAGTGAATATGACAGAGCTTGTTTACAGCCTGGAGAGGACTTTTATTCTGGTGTATTTTTAGAAATGATGGAGGAACATGAGCCCGAGCCGCCAGAGCATATCGGAAAATCAATTTATAATACAAACACAAAAGACAGCCCAGCGGACTGTTTCCCACAGCAGCCAGGTTTTATGAGTATGACTGTGTTCTGTGTATCATTTTGGTTAGTATAATGAGAGGAACAGTTTAGTGGCTTCTGGATTGGGGTGAAGCACTTTATTCTGTGATAATGAGTCTCTCTCTCTCTCTATCCTAATATTTGGGCCCAAACCCATTTCACCCCTCGCCCTGTTTTGTGTGCTCACGTCATGGGGTGGGGTGTCCCGATTCTTGTTGAGATAGAGGGGTGGGGTGAAGTGTTGGGGCTACATGGGCCTCCAAACGGAGGTTTTTCCAGAGACTCCAAACAGAGCAATATCTTATCTTATTTTCTGTGTGAACAGCTGTTCCAAGGTGTGTTGGCTGTCATGTACCGCCTGCCTTTTTGAGCTAAAATTGCCACCGAAAGAGTCACGACTGAAACACGGGACAGTTTGGGTAGAGTTATGATTGATTTGTTAATGCCAAAATGGAACGTTCAGTCAATTTTAATAAACATAATAAGGTTTAGGGTCACTCATTAGAAGTACAAGTCAGTTAAAAATCCCAGCTTTTCAGCTTTGGTTTTGAGTACATCAGCTCCACCGATGACCAGAGAAGCTATTATATAAGTTCTCATGGCTGATACTGTTTCACTGTCTCTCTCGTTCTCTTTGTCTGTCTTAGGGAACCGTGATCACTCCATCTTTGGAGCACACGACGGTCTCCATGCAGCCTGCACACCTGATATCTCCTCTGACGCAGCAGATGAACCACCTAACACTGGGCTCCACAGCCAGTGTGAGTATTCACACTGCGCCTTTAACTTACGCTGAAGACCTTTCACTGGACCGCCATGGCATAAAGTCCAGATCTGCAATATTCTTGAGCTCAGTACGTCTCTTAGAGTCCGAATCATAAAATGAAAATCCAGACTGGTTTTGAGAGAGTTATAACTTCTCTGTTGACCCTACTGAGTCTGGGGAAATGTTGACCCTACTAAGTGTGAGGGGCTGTTGGCAATACTGAGGCTGAGGATCTGTTGACCTTACTGAGGCTGGGGATCTGTTAACCTTACTGAGGCTGAGGATCTGTTGACCTTACTGAGGCTGAGGATCTGTTGACCTTACTGAGGCTGAGGATCTGTTGACCTTACTGAGGCTGAGGATCTGTTAACCTTACTGAGGCTGAGGATCTGTTGACCTTACTGAGGCTGAGGATCTGTTGACCTTACTGAGGCTGAGGATCTGTTGACCTTACTGAGGCTGAGGATCTGTTGACCTTACTGAGGCTGAGGATCTGTTGACCTTACTGAGGATGAGGATCTGTTGACCCTACTTGAGGCTGAGGATCTGTTAACCTAACTGAGGCTGGGGAAATGTTAACCCTACTTAAGATTAAGGAGCTGTTGACCCCACTGAGTCTGTGGAGCTGTTGACATCATTGAGTCTGAGAAGCTGTTGACACCATTGAGTCTGAGGAGCTGTTGACACCATTGAGTCTGAGGAGCTGTTGACATCATTGAGTCTGAGGAGCTGTTGACCCTACTGAATGAGGATTGTTGATCCTGAGTCCAGAGAAATGTTGACCTTACTGAGTCTGAGGATGTGTTGACTCAACTGAGCGTCTGTGGAGCTGACTCGTGAGTGAAGTACCCTTCAGCAAGGCACTTAACCCCCAAATGCCCCCCAGGCACTGTGGATAGGGCTTCCCCCACCCTATATGTGTCACTGCACCCTGTATGTGTTCACTAGTGTATATGCGGTGTTTCACTGCACGGACGGGTCAAAAGCGGAGGTGAAATCTTATTGTTGTGAGACTAATAAGGGTCACTCTTAATCTAGTTAGTCTCATTCTTCATTAATCTTCATCTTCTATTCGTCTATTCTTCTCCATTTCAGGCATTAGTTGATATTAATTCAGAAATGACTGAGTCTCTATTCTGCCTCTATTCAGACTATGTTCAGTGGGAGACCTTGTAGAGCACAAAGCCTGTTGGGTATTTTTACAGCTCACTCTTTAAGGTCAGAGAGAGAGAGAGAGAGAGAGAGAGAGAGAGAGAATGGTGTGATAGATGATTCCCTGGTGTGTATGAGACAGACTGCAGATAAAGTGAACAGAAACTCACCGATAGCAGGAACAGATACAGGGAGAAAGAACACTGTGGAGCTGTGTTATTAGAAACACCTACCATGAACTCCCACTGACTGGCCACTTTATTAGAAACACCTACCATGAACTCCCACTGACTGGCCACTTTATTAGAAACACCTACCATGAACTCCCACTGACTGGCCACTTTATTAGAAACACCCACCATGAACTCCCACTGACTGGCCACTTTATTAGAAACACCTACCATGAACT
>NC_051221.1:3187612-3215112 GCF_015220715.1 Pygocentrus nattereri
AATGAATGAATGAAAGAGTGAGTGAGTGAATGGATGGATGAATTAATTAATTAATGAGTTGGTGAATGAATGAACGAATGAGTGAGTGAATGAATGGATGGACGAATGAATGAGTGAGTGAATGAATGAATGAATGAATGAATGAATAAGTGAATGGATGAGTGAGTTGGTGAATGAATGAATGAATGAATGAATGAATGAATGGATGAATGAATGAGTGAGTGAAAGAATGCATGGATGAATGAAGTAATGAATGGGTTGGTGAATTAATTAATGACTGAGTGAGTGAATGGATGGATGAATGAATGAGTGAGTGAGTGAATGGATGGATGAATTAATGAGTGAGCGAGTGAATGAATGAATGAATGAATGAGTGAGTGAAAGAATGCATGGATGAATGAATTGATGAATGGGTTGGTGAATTAATTAATGACAGAGTGAGTGAATGGATGGATGAATGAATTAGTGAGTGAGTGAGTGAGTGAGTGAATGAATGAATGAATGAATGAATGAGTGAGTGAAAGAATGCATGGATGAATGAATTAATGAGTGAGCGAGCAAATGAATGAATGAATGAGTGAGCGAGTGAGTGAGTGAGTGAATGGATGGATGAGTGAATGAATGAATGAATGAATGAATGAATGAATGAATGAATGAATGAATGAATTCTGTGCTGTGTTTAGGGCGTGGTGACGGACGCATCGCCTCAGACAGTCGCCCCATCGCAGGAACTCAACACACTTCAGCAACAGATCACCATGGAGACCAGTGACCACATCCCCTCATACTCCTACCAGTCTAAGTACACACTCAGCTGTATTTTCCTCTGGTATTCAGAAGCACTACGGTTACCTTACACTGTGACTCTAGAGACACAAATGCCACAATTATACCAACTTAAGTACTCGAGTCTCTGTTAGTGCCTTTATTTCAACTTCAACTCGCTAATCATTCTATAAAACTCAGTTCTTTCTCTCACGCATCGCTGCTGTCCATGTTTTTCAGTTTTTGTCATAATTTGAAAACGCCTGTTCTTCTTTACATTTTGTGGAAATTTCATGAAGAATGGACCAACAGAAACGGCCCAAAATGGCTTGGAATAAAGTCTGTCTTCCATTGACTTGCATTAAAAATAAAGTAGGTTTTTTCCTTCTCCTGTGAAGTGACCATTTGGGCGACACGGTGTTCTTCCAGAAATATGCTCTGGATATAAATGTATTACGTATATTATGAAAATAGAGACACTTCATGTATGCATGCATCACAGTCAGAGCGGTCAGGGCAAGCCTTATGGGATGTCTGCCTCTTTATGACAGGTTGGTTTAATTATTCATTTTATTATTCAGTTTAAATCTAATCAGTCGGGTCACTAATGTCTGCCAAAATCAAATCAACAGAACAGAATTAGCAGCTACACTCTTAGAATAAAGGTTCCAAAAGGTGATACCATAGAGGAACCACTTTCCTAAGCACCTTTCAGTAAAGAACCAGATTAGTAAATGAAAGTGTGAGTGGAAAGAATCTTTCTGGAGTTCTTATGAACCCCATCAGAGTGTAAAGGCTGTAACAACAACCCTAATACAATATGGGAGTTGTGGGTAAATTATCAGTGTTAATGGTAACATTTTACTGTGGGGTACTGGTCATAAGGTTTTATGACACCTACATAAGCTCATGACAACTGACATAACCCTGTTCAACTGATCGAGGTGGCTAATCCTGTAAATAATCAGTTAAACAGAAGAATAATATCCGTGTAAGCGCCTGTATCCGATTACATTCCCTATCGGAAAGTTTCAGTCCGTTCTGCTTGTGCGTCGCGTCACAGTGAGAGTTTATACCGTTCAACACGGCAGAGCAGAAACTGGTCTGCAGAGGAGACGAAGTTCATGCTCTGATCTTTAAAAGACGGCGGTGGGACGGACGTCTCATCTCACTCTGACTGGACTTGTGATGCTGGTTTTCATGGTAACGTCCGCACTAAGTAGTTTTCTAGGTATGCGGGTAATTTTGGATCCGATTGCTTGTGGTGAGCATGTAAACAGAGATTTCCATCAGATTGTTGAGTAGAGTGTGTAAACACAGACGCTGACTAAACCGGGTGAAAACTGGGTTAAATAGCAAAATATCTAAACAGTTTGAAGGACGCTGCCCTTCGGTCCCTCCTCTAACCCCTCTCTTGTTTATTTTGTGCTGCTTTTCTCTCTTTCCTCCCAGATAGCTTGTGGACCAGGTGAATGTACCTGCAACAGAGTTGCCTTTTCCAGGCGTCAGTGCTGAGAAGGAGAGAGAAGGAGACTCGTTTCCAGGTCATAAACTTCTTTTTATTTCCTGCCTGGATCAGACAGAGGAGGACGGAACTGGACTTGGAGGAGAAAAGGGGAGTTTTCGTGTCGTCATGTGACCTCATCATTGGGTTGAGCTGAAACTTCAAAATGTTTCTCAAAAAAAGAAAAAAAAGAAAAACAGGAATGAAGTAACATAGATAAATATATACGTAAAAAAAATTAACATTGTGAAAGTAAAAAAAAAAAGTAGATGATGCTTATTTTTTACAGCCGGAGGAGAAAGAAGGTTGAGAAACACACATTGTCTTCCTCAGAAATGAAGCTACACTCACTTTTCACTCTTCAGTTCCTTTGGAGAAATTCTGGTTTTCTAGAGAACTTTTTTCCTTTGGTCTTTGTTGCCTTAATTTTGAGGAAACCTCCTTTGTTTTGTTTTCTACGAGTTTGCGCCTGGCATCAAGAGGAACTCAACAGCTCCTCCAGGCACTCAGTGATGCGAGAAGCTGAGCAGAGATTCCTGCAGAGATTAAACGAAGTACATGCTGTACAGATCTATCCGAATGTTGGTAATTGTGATATTATGATGTTGTTGTGATTGTATCTTTAGGAGGAAGAAGACTCACACTATGGACTGCAGTTTGTCTCTGCTTCAATGAGATTTTTTATTGTTTTGTTTTGACATTGTGGGGAAAATGCTGCATTTGACTTGGTGCAGTTTGCTGCAAATGTTTAACTTGTTTTATATCATGATGATTATGAGTCATTTACAAAGCTGTCGTATTTCATAGGCTTTTTTTAAGCTTGCTTTCCTTGTTAGAAAGAAGAAGAATTTACAGTACTGCCAAAAAAAGAGAGATGAACCTTCAGTTATTCCATTTGCAGTCAAAACAGCCATCAAGTGCAAGTTTTTCTAGTGTCAAATTTCTGAGATTACATACATGATAAGCCGCCTGGATAATAAAGGAGAAAAATCAGGAGTTTCCAAAACTGGAGTTCAAACAGCCACTGAGAAAATGGGTCTCCTAACAACCACCTGGAAGACCTGGTGGACCCCCAAACTGCCCCCATCAGAGAGAGGAGAACAGCAAGCTGCTTCAGATCTGAAAACATCCACAGGGGATTCTGTCCATCCATCCACTGTGAGAAGACCACTCAGCGCTGTGGGTCTGAAAGGACGTGTAGCTGATCAAGAAGAACCTCACTGAGAAAAGGAGACGGACACATCAAACCAAGAAGCTGGACGGTGGACTGAGCGCCCCAGAGTCCAGACCCTCACCACTGAATGGGTTTGATTAGTTCAGAAAATCAACCAGCTTCTCAGACTGAGCTTTGGAGGTGTGTCTGCAGGTTCTTTGAGGAGCTGAAAGTGAGGCCCCTGAGAAGAACGGAAGCTGGAGTGAAGGGAGAGACTCGTTGACATTCACATATCTTTTATTATTGATACTTATGTGAAATTTTCCTAAATACAGGGTGATTCAAAAAGATTTATCCGATCTCAAAGCGCCATATGTTTCCAACCGTGAGGGTCCGAGGAACCAATCACACTCCAACTGTAAGAGGGGGTCATAGAGTTTCTGACCGGCTCCTTCACATCAATCAGAGTGAATCCGTCAGAACTGAGCAGCGGGATTTTCATCAGCAGTGAAGCTCCAGCAGCTCAGAGCGTTCGAGGCTGGTTCCACAGCACTGGATGATCTCCGAAATCCCACTGAAAGAGCCGTGAGAGCAGCGACGCCCGACACGCTCAGTCCAGTCTGGGATGAGTCTGACTGTGGTGTTGATGTCGTCCGTACAGCTGGAGGAGGTTCAGACTGAGACCTTGTAAAATTACATAATAAACTTTATGCTCATTTAAACCATTTACAGTTCACTGCACTGATCTGTAACGATTTACAAGAGAAACAAATCATTTCGAATTCAGATTAATCTTTTTGCATCACCTTTTTCCTGACGCTGATAAATGAATAACGTGGACTTAATGGCTGTTTAACTGGAAGATCACATAAATGAAAGATGGTCTCTGACTGTTGCACAGTACTGTAAAGATCAAAAACCTGACCAAAATCAACAGAAACATCTTGCAACAGTAGACGTAAATACTGTAGGAGCTTCTGGTTCAAACTAAGCAGCAAAAGCAATAGAAGAAATTGTTCGCAATTTCTGTCGTTTTTTTCCTAGTTGTGAATCAAATGCAACCTAAAGATGGCCATTTTATACCAAAGATGAAGAAACACTCTGTTTTTATCCTGTTTACTTTTGTCGTTGTTGTGGTTGTTCTTGTTGATGATGATGACGATGATGTTGAGTAGTCATTGATGTTTCTCAATCTGACTTTGATTTCCAGAACAGGATGTATTTCCACATTTTTAACTCACTTTCTTTCTGTTTGCCTCAATTTCTTTCTACATTTAAGCCTCTAGAAGGTTGGAAAATACATAAATATGTAGTTATGGTGAGCAAAGAAGCTAAAAATCCCTGAACGGCTCCATCATGTGCCAATCTCGGGCTCAAAACTTGAATTATCGGCAGGTCATGAACATTAAGTCATGGACATTGGCTAAGTAGATGTACTAGAGTCAAAGGAACTCTTTAGATAAACATCATACATCTCAACGTGATGTTATCTGCAAAGGGTTTCCACAGAAGTTCCGTGCTGGTTCATCTCTCGTCGAATTAGTGAGTGTCGAGTGTGCATGTCACATGACAATAAAGAATGATCAAGCCAGTTTATGTATTCATTTATCCTGGATTTGTTTTAGCATCCTTAGTAGGAACTTTAGGAATGTTTTTTGATAGTGCACAACATTTTGAATAAAATTCTTGCTGTACATCAGTACATTGACTACTAGAGCTAGAACTTCATAAATGTCAAAACTAGAGCAATGGTGACCAACCATGGTTCTCAGAAATGAGGAGAACATGTTAACCCCCCAGAGAAGAGACCCTGGTCGTCCGGCCAGGGAACCGAACCCAGTCCCTTCCTGCTGTCAGGCGACAGCACTACAGCTACATCTAATTATGGATTTCAGGAGTCCTTGATTAGCTGAATGAGGAGTGTTTTGGAGCTGAATCATGTAGGAAAGTAGATCTCCAGGAGGAGGTTTGGTGACCGCTGGCCTCCAGTGATGTCTTCTTCTCACAGACTTGGTTCCACCCACTGTAAATTGAAATATGATTGGTTGAATCCTCGATCACTTCCTAATAATGTTGGTAGGTAATGTAACTGAACCTTCAGTCCAGCTCCGGATGTCCTAACCGATAGGAGAGCTTGCTTGGCTGTATCAGCCTGAGTGAAAACAATCCCGATTGGGTGATTTTCCCTGTAGTATACATTTTTTTATGGTTTCAACCAAAAGTTAACAATGAAATAAGGGGAATACTACAGTATTTACAGGTTAAACAATCATGATGATCCATCCATTTTCTAAGACGCTTCTCCCTCAGGGTTACGGGGGGGGTGCTGGAGCCTATCCCAGCGGTCATCGGGACGGAAGGCAGGATACACCCTGGACAGGTCGCCAGGTCATCGCAAGGCAGACAGACAGTAACTCACACCCAGGGGTAATTTAGCATGTTTGTAATTTTGGTGTCCTGTTACGCCTTGCATGAGCAAAACACTCCCAGCCCATTTGCAATTTGCATATAAATATGTTTAGTTTTTACTGCAAATGGCCTTGTATTCTGTCCCCATGGCTGAAACCTTCACCCAGTTTAATAAATGCAGTTAGAGAGTGAATGACTGAAGCATTAGAAATGTTTTAATAACTGAAGTAGCTACAAAAGGACAGCCTTTCTGCAGTGCCCCCTGGTGGCCATTCAGCTTGCAGAAATATTTTGAATATAAGCAACTCTGTTATCAAAAGAAATGAAATGTGACTTTTTGTTGAGCTGCTAAAACAGCTCACACCTCTCCACAAAGACAGCAAAGAAGACAGCACGACTGCAGCTTTCTTCATGTAAAGCAATCCAGCACAACCCACATGACGCACAAACAGCATTTAAACACAATAACAACATCAATTTATCACATATAATTAAATCCGTTATAAATATCGACTTGCTTGCTCTCTTGTTCTCTGACGGGTTCAAAAATCATCATACAAAATCAAACATACTCAGCCCAGACTCGTGGCTCATGCCTCCCAATTTAGCCTTGTGTGACTCCACCCAAAAGTTAGGCCTCTCCCTATCACGTCTGTCCACCACTGGGAGGGTGAAGGTCCTGCAAATCCTGTGAAGTCAGTCTTTTCAAAACGTGCCTCAAGTGACACTTCGGTGCTGATGTCACACTGATTAATGTCCCTGTTATCATCGTCATTAAACATTGATCAGCAGTGTCATCATTTCTGTCAGGCTCATTATCATCACATCAACGTCTCTGTCATCAACCTCACCCTCATTACTGCTGAATTAATGGCAGTAAGCACCATAACCATCACTGTAGCCCTCATTAACATCCTGCATTTAAGTGTTTCTAAGGGTTTACACCAGGCCTGCTCCCAGAACTGGATTCAACAAAGCATCTGTGGAGGGGGGTGTGGTCAAGCGGCACGGTCACGGTGAACCAGTGGGCTAACTAGCTGATACACTACACCTGTGTGTCATCTCTACCAGCCTATTTATAGCCATGTCAGTAGGGAGGAGAGCCCAGAGAGAGAGGGAGAGAGGGGGAAGGAGACCAGTGGAGATGTAGAGACCAAAGGAAGAAAGCCTAAAATGCTGAGAAATAGAGGGGTCTGTTTTTTATTGGCTTGTGAAAATCAAAGAAAAGGTCTGTCTCCCCACCTGCCCCCTCTGTCCACGACAACTTAGCAGCGTCACAGGGCCTGAACTTTTTTTAAGGTTTTTTTTTTTTTGTAGACACAAAAAATTAGACAGACCGGTAGAGAGAACCGACAAACAGTAAAACAGGTAGATAAAAGGAAAGAGATGGACAAAAGGAAAGCTTGAGGGACAGACAGAAGGAAAGTGAGACGCATGCAGACAGCAGGATATAAAGACATAGACAGATACATGCACGCATACTAGGGCTGCGGGAAACACTCAGCTCTTAGCTGCATCGCGATGCAGACGTGAACGGTTCTGAATCAATTCACAAATGTCAAAAATCAATTTTCAAAATTTTAGTTTATGCTGTATTATTGACGGACTGCAGGTGCAGCGCCTGGACGGTCTGTGGAGGCACGTAACAAAAACACACATGGATGAGCGAGAGATCCGACCGGCTCTGCATTAAAGCCAGGTTCGGTCAGGAGTCGCAACCCAAATGATAAAAAGAGCCGTTTAGTCCTTTCAACAAAAATCAGACCAGCTCGGCAGCCGCAACATTTACTGTCCAGGATGTCTCAGTGTGTGAGAAAGTAAATTCATTACAGATCATTACAGATACTTTGCTTTAAAAGTACCAAGTCCTGACACAGTGAGAAAAAAGACATCATCCTGTATAGAAAAAAAAGTTCGATAATCGTTTTATAATCGCAGCCTCTGAATCGTCATCAAATCATGAGGTGCCAAGAGATTCCCACCCCTAATACATGCATACATACATAGAAAGTTAGACAGAGAAACAAGTTTTCACTCCCCCATCCAAATCACTGAGTTCAGGTGTTCCGGTCACTTCCATGGCCACAGGTGTATAAAGCCGAGCCCCTCGGCCTGCAGACTGCTTCTACAGACATTAGTGAAAGAATGGGTCGCTCTCAGGAGCTCAGTGAATTCTAGCATGGTACCGTGATCGGACGCCACCTGTGCAGCAAGTCCAGTCGTGAAATTTCCTCACTACTGAATATTCCACAGTCAACGGAGCAGCGGAGACGTGTTGTCTGGAGTTACCAATCACGCTTCTCCATCTGGGAATCCGATGGACGAGTCTGGGTTTGGCGGTTGCCAGGAGACGGTACTTGTCTGACTGCATTGTGTGTATTGTCCAATATCAGTGTCTCACCTCACAAATGTGCTTCTGGAAGAACGGTCAGAAATTCCCATAAACACTCCTAACCCTTGTGGAAAGCCTTCCCAGAAGAGCTGAAGCTGTTACAGAAGCTGTGACAGTGTAGCATGGAGGCTGGTGAGGTAGTCAGAAAACTTGTAGAGAGGAGAATTACCACTCTGTAATGCCTTCTGGGTTTCTAAAACACTAGAGGGCGCTCCCAAGCGAATCCAAAATGAATGCGTTGCTATGGAGTGTTTGAGTTTTAATGGAAGAGAATTCATCCATTTCCTAAAGAGAATAAAACAGTTTAACACTGCTGTTATATTTAAGAGCTTTTAAACTCGAGTTATAGTTTAAAACGGCACCTCATGTTCTCATCACGCTCTAGCAGTAATGCCCGTCTTCTGCTGTCCAAAACGCGTTTACTGTAGTAAAAATGAAACATGCAGGTCAATTTTCTTTGCTTTTTTACTGAAATCCATCTTTCTACTGTCTAAAATTAAAGGAAAGGTCTGGGCGAGTGATTTAGAAACTATTTAACTTTTAGTTTGTAGCTGTTTAGCTCCATTTACTCCCATTCATTCAATGAAACACATGGAAAGAAAACCCAAGCAGAGAAAACAAGAACATCACAAACATGAGCACCGCTGCCTCCTGAACAAAAGAAAACACAGTGGTAAAACGGGGAACGCCTGAGAGCACTGAACACATTCGGATCTCAGCCACTTTCATTAGGGCTCTACACATCTGTATACAGTGGCGTCGATGATGAGACTCTGCATGGTTCTGACTGCATGCTGCATCATTCAGCATTGGTGTGGCAGCAACACTGAAGCAGAAGTCAGAGAGCAGGATCTCCTCAGTGGGGTTTACTCTGCTGCTTAAATACACTGCTGTTGTTAATGACTCACATTATTGATCATGACGCAGGTCTGTTCACATTAATGACAATATTCCGCCGTTCATTCTTATGGGGGGGGTTTTAATTTTTTATTTTAATTTTATTAAAATCTACCAATCCGATCGACTCCAAACCTACAGAGCACAAGTCACAGCGTCGAGACCTTCAGAACGCAGTTTGAATGGGGTCTGTACGTTAAGCGGTTCGGGCTGTATTAATCGCAGAAAAGTGTGGAAGAAGAATAAGAAGTATGAGAGATAACAATAGAGATAATAATAGAGATAACAATAGAGATAATAATAGAGATAACAATAGAGCGCTTCTTCAAGCACTCTAATAAGGTTTTAACAAATAAATGGCTTTGTTTAGTGATATGTCATGTAGAAGAGTTTTTAAAGTTGTTAACAGGTTTAAAATCAAAGTTGAAAAGTTTAGAATCACAGCTCAAAGGTTTAGAATCAGAGTTTAAGATTTTAAAATGACTGTTTAGAAGTTTAGAATCACACTTCCAAAGCTAAAATTACTGTCCAAAAGTGTAGACTCACTCTCCAAAAGCTAAAATCATTGTCTAAAAGTTTAAAATCACAGTTTAGAAAGATGAACTAGAAGTTTATCAGTTTCTTTTCACCAGATGAATAAAAACTGGATTAACTGGTAGTGAGGAGTCTGTATGGATGTACAGTGAACTCCTTTACTAGTTATTGAGCTGTAGTGTTTTACTCATCTGCTGATTTGTTATTGTTTATTTGGGAGTTTTTATGTCTTTGTTGTTGTGGTGTGTTTTTCTGATCCAGGTACGTGTGAAATGAGGCCTTAATTTAACCGATTAGGTTCTTCTTACTCCTCCTTACTTTACTCTTCCTCTCTACTCTTAAAGGTTGTACGAGGCTTCTCAGTCAACATTTGTTGCACTTGTACACCAAACCCTACAGATGATATCCATTCTATACACCTCTGTACAGCTTTTAAACATTTTGACAAGAAGTTATTTACTTCCTGTCACTCTGGTTAAATATGCCCATCATATGTCCATCACTCTGCTTGGAGATATCAGCAGTTAATATGATAAAGGTAAATACCAGAGCGGCCTTTATAGCGCTAATAAATCCCAACAAAACTATCCTCCATTTGTCTCCCTCTGGCATACTAATGACCCACCACCCAAATAGTACCTGCTCTGTGAGGGTCCATGGGGGTCCTGACCACTGAAGAACAGGGTAACAGAGTATCAGAGAAACAGATGGACTACAGTCTGTAACTGTAGAACTACAGAGTGCAGCTATACAGTAAGTGGAGCTGATAAAGTGGACAGTGAGCGGAGAAACGAGGATGGACTTAATGACGTAGCTGACTATGTATATCAGCTACATCTCTGTTGGCTGTGCTCTGGTTTATTTGTGTCGTCTTGCTCTGCTGGGCTGAATTTGTTTTATTTCATTTTCTTCCATAACGCCTTATTTTTCCCCCTGAGGCAGCTTATTTAGGGGCACAGCAGCTTGCAGTTTAAATCAACCCACAGCAAAAAACAAACACTCATAAAGACGAGAAAAAGGGTCTCATGTTCCATAAAGTTCCCTCCAGGGGCAATGAACAGCACTCGGTTCCGTTAAAATGACCCCGAGCCCTGGGCTGCCACCTCTGTCCCTTCTTCCAAGGCTTAAAATGTAAGATTTAATCCTTAGAAATCAGTGATCGCAAAGTCATGCTGTACGTTTGAGGTCCATCATCTCACCTGAACATACACATCCATTGTCCATTAAAACCTAATCCCACAGCTGGCCAGTCTGTCGCTGACGGACGCTTGTCTTTAAGTGCTGGAGAAGTGAGGAAGAAAAGGTTTGGCTCCATCTGCTGGACAGTCCAGGCACCATCTAGAAGGTGAGTTTCATATTTGAGCTGTAACAGGACTTCAGCTCAGAGTCTGGTCAGATCTCAGCTCTCACAGTCTGAATTAAACTCTGACCTCTACAGCAAAAAGAGGAGACTAGATCAGTTCTCTGATTCACTGTCCGGTAATGGGATACAGTGGCTCCTAGAATGGGTCTCAATTTCCTACAGGAACCACTTTAGTTTCCGATAAATATTTTATGAAAAATCTGCCTGAATCCGACATTCGGACACTGAACAACCTCACAGCCTTAAGATAATGAGGATGGTGATGTAAATAGTGTCCAGAATGGTAAAGCATAAAATTAACACCCAGGATAAATTTTTAATAAAATTACTATCCAGAATAAATTTCTAGTAAAATGAACGTCCAGAATGATGCTCTAATAAAATGAATGTCCAGAATGAAGTTCTGATAAAATGAATGTCCAGAATGAAGTTCTGATAAAATGAATGTCCAGAATGAAGCTCTAATAAAATGAAGGTCCAGAATGAAGCTCTAATAAAATGAATGTCCAGAATAAATTTCTAGTAAAATGAATGTCCAGAATGAAGCTCTAATAAAATGAATGTCCAGAATAAATTTCTAGTAAAATGAATGTCCAGAATAAATTTCTAGTAAAATGAATGTCCAGAATGAAGCTCTAATAAAATGAATGTCCAGAACGAAGCTCTGATAAAATGAATGTCCAGAACGAAGCTCTGATAAAATGAAGGTCCAGAATGAAGCTCTGATAAAATGAAGGTCCAGAATGAAGCTCTAATAAAATGAACGTCCAGAATGAAGCTCTAATAAAACGAACGTCCAGAATGAAGCTCTAATCAAATGAACGTCCAGAATGAAGCTCTAATAAAATGAATGTCCAGAACGAAGCTCTGATAAAATGAAGGTCCAGAATGAAGCTCTGATAAAATGAAGGTCCAGAATGAAGCTCTAATCAAATGAACGTCCAGAATGAAGCTCTAATCAAATGAACATCCAGAATGAACCTCTGATAAAATGAAGGTCCAGAACGAAGCTCTGATAAAATGAAGGTCCAGAATGAAGCTCTAATCAAATGAACATCCAGAATGAAGCTCTAATAAAATGAACGTCCAGAATGAAGCTCTAACATAACAAACGTTCAGAACATCCCCTGATGAGAGTGCAGTATTCGACATATGTATATGGTTTTCCTCCAGACCAGGTTAGGTTCAGTGGATGGCCAGTAGAGGGCAGCACTGCAGTACCAACATATTATTATTATTATTATTATTATTATTAGTAGTATTATTATTATTAGTATTATTAGTATTATTATTATTATTATTATTACTACTACTACTACTACTACTAAATAAAAATAACACAGTTATAAATAAATAATTATTATTTTTATTATTAGTAGCAGTATTATAAGTGGGAGTTTTGCCCTCGTTTGTAGGCTGTGTTTTGTCATCCATGGCCTAAAGCGAAAGGTCTCGGTTAGCTGCTGCAAGCAGACTGGAACGCTGGAGTGCTCTCTACTGATCCCACACACGTTCCGCTAGCTCCACTGAACTTTATCTGCTGTTTCATCACCTCCTCGCTCCTCAGACTGATGTCAGATGTTTCCTGCTGATGGAGAATAGCTTGCAGCTCAGGGTTTTGCTGGAAATGTGGAAACAATGCTTCACTGTTGGCAAGTCGAGTGTCTAGGAACTGGAAGTCATTAAAATGAGTGAAAGTCCTCAACGGTGCTGCTCCCCTTCATCTTCCTTAACTGATCGGAGGGGTTAAACAAGCTCTTCACGTGACGAACGCTATTAAACGTCTTTCAGAAATATGATATTTCAGAACGCTGTAAAAGCGGCTCAGTCACGAAGTGGTCGGCCACGTAAAATGACAGAGCGGTCAGCGGATGCTGAGGGGCATAGTGAGCAGAGGTCACCAACTTTCTGCAGAGTCAATCACTACAGACCTCCAAACTTCATGTGGCCTTCAGATTAGGGGGTGGGCCTCAAAATGTCAGTAAATTGTAACTGTCAATGGCACAGCTGAGTAACGAAGAATGAATGAGAACAAACTATTGCTAAATTAATGAAGTATTCATTTAAGTATTAAGCTTAAAGCCCCTTAAAATTGGCCAGGCACAAAGTCATCTTAGGCTCGGCCATAGAAACCCATTTCATGAAACTCCTGGTGCACAGCTCTTGTGCTGATGTTGCTGAACTCTGTAGCGATGGACACAACGGATCTTAGGGGATTTTTACAAGCACCAGCACTCGGCAGCCCCACTCTGAGTTTGGGTGGTCTACTGCTTTGTGGCTCAGGTTTCGTAGCTCCTAGATGCTTCCATTTCACAGTAATAGTGCTTACAGTTGTCTGGGGCAGATCTAGCAGAGCAGAAATTTCACAGACTGGTTTGTGGCATCCTATGACAGTACTACATTTGACATCAAGTGAGCTGCCAGCCTTCTCACAGTGGATCCATGGCCTCCCCTGTGCCTTACTTAATTTTGATGCCACACTGTTTTGAACAAATACACTTTTACTGTCTAAAACAAGGTATTTACAGATGGTTTTTCTCAGATAGACTGCAGTGGTGAGCTGTGTCCATCAGGCTACGTTTACGCAGCAGGTAAAAGTGGCCCAAATCCCATCTTTTTCCTCATATGTGACACAGACGTGTGTCACTTGTGTGTCCGTGTGAACAGATCAACACACTGAATCGGTTCTGATTTGAGACGCTTTCATATGTGGTACTAAAATCCGATCCGTGTCTGAACAGTGAGATCGGAATTCATGCAACTTTTATGTCCAATTAGAAGAGACTGATCCAAAACCCTCCGTGTTTGAAAAGATTTCAAAAGAAATGGCCAAACGCGGCCGCAGGAGAACGAGGCTGCAGCATCAAAGAACGGTTCAAAGTCTAGTCTAGTAGAGATTAAAGAATTCAAAATCAAAGAAGGAACCGCGCCTTTTTTACACCACATTCTGGGTGATGAGCCCAGCGGTCAGTCAGTGAAGCTTCATGACGGCTCCTGTGATGCTGGTGAAGATGAAGCTGATCCTCCGGGAGCGACAGGCGTTCGTTGGCAGTTGTGATTGTTTACTTCAGGATGAGCCGCGTGACGCTATGTTCTGTTGGGCATACGGGGCGGTTTGGCAGCTGATCTGTTCAGACTGATGTCCTATACAGATCACACTTAAAGGACATTGTAGCCAAACAGCCAAACAAAAAAAATTCAGAAAATCAGATTTGGGCCACTTTGACCTGCTGTGTGAACGGCCAACAAGCAAGACCTTCAGATCTTTGAAAATTTCTGATAGCTCCCTGTGGGGCTCTAGTAGTATGTTAATGATACGTTCACAGCAGTTCCCTATTGGCTATTGTAGATTCAACATAGACATTTGAATCTTATAACAGACATATCTTTTAATAAGAATCACCAAAATACCTGCAGTCTGAGTTGAGCTTTTATTGATCTGGGTTTTTATTCTGCAGTTGTATTACATGGCATTAGCTGGCAGGTCAAACGGGTCTTTTCATGGTTTCATTTTCCATTGTTTTTGAGCGTATTAGGCCTTCTCTGGGGGTTGTAGGGGAGCATGTGTATCCTGTCTAGACATTCCAGCCCAGATTTCGAGTGAGGAGCATTGCGTAAACATGTCTGATGTAATGGCGCTATGTGGTTTTCTTGCTCTACGTTTCTGGAGATATTAATGCCAGTGTCTGCATTGTGTCTGAAGCTTTACTGTTACTCATGCATTAAAGGGACAGTTTGGCAAATGATTGTCGGTCATATAAATGCTGCTTTTTCAGTTCTAGCCCTGGAGCTAATGTAGCTAACAAGTAAGGGAAGTTTATGCACATGAACTAGCATGGCGCTAACTACTGCCTAAAGCCTCAAACTATTGTTGCGATGCTGTCCAAAATATTTTCAAAAATATTAAAAACAAACTGTGATGTGTAAATCATTTAAACCGTACAGGTCATTGGAAATGATACAAAGACAACAAATCACATTCTGAAACTGAGAATTTTTTTTTTTAAATATTTGCCCTTTTTTTTTAAATTTGATGCCAAAAATACATTCCAAAAAAGTTGCGACGGGGAAACAAAAGATTGGTAAAGTTGTGTAAAGTCAAAAAAATACATGGTGGTTAACTGGCAACCTCTAAAACAAAAAAACAGGGTCCAAAAACGCTGCCACCTTCTCTGGGCCTGAGCTCATTTACAATGGACTGAGGGGAAGTGGAAAAGTGTCAAGTGGTCAGACGAACCAACATTTGAAATTCTTTTTGGAAATCATGGATACTGTGTCCTCCAGTACTAAAGAGGAGAGGGACCATCCAGCTTGTTATCAGCACACAGTTCAAAAGCCAGCGTCTGTGATAGTTTAGGGGGGCATTAGTGCACCTGGCATGGGTGACCTGCTTATCTGTGAAGGTGCCATTAATACTGATTGGCATAAGCAGGTTTAGGAGCAACATCTGCTGCCGTCCAGACGACGTCTTTTTCAGGGAAGGCCTTGAATATTTCAGCAGGACAATGTCAAACCACATTCTGCATGTATTACAGCAGCACTGCTCCGTATTAAGAGTCCGGGCGCTAAACTGACCTGCCTGCAGTCCAGACCGGTCACCACTGAGAACATTTGGCACATTATGAAATGAGAAATACGACAAACGAGACTCTGAAACTGACGATCAGCTGAAATCCTGAATCAAACCAGAACAGAAAACATTTCACTTTCAGAGCTACAGCAGTTTTAGTCTTACTGTTCCAGTGAAGCAAGCCTCTCTACTTTTGCTATAAAGTTAGAAAGATCATATGTTGGATTACAACCGTCAATGACCCTCAAAAAAGACATCCAAAACAAACATTATAGCACATTATGGCTAGCTAAGCTAACCCTGTCAATCTTACATCACAGCCAGAATCAGACAGATTATAATATGGAAATATAGACGCAGATCTTTACTGGATTCACCGAAGAGATTTTAATGAAGTTTAGCTTCAGTGACCCAAACGTCATACAGCATTAGGGTGGCCATACGTTCTCTTTTTCCAGGACATGTCCTGTCTTCCAGAAGACTCCCCTTTTTGGGACCTGGCTGGGATTTCTAAATTGACTAAAATGTCTGGGATTTGGTTTTGCTTTGATGTTGAGGTTTTCTTTGTACACTTTTTTCTTTGTTCTGCCGCCTTCTTGTCCTCCTTTGTGGAAGTCATTCTACCAAACATGTCCCGACTGATCAGCTGGATTCAGAGTAAATTTGATTGTTTTTCTTCAACTGCAGGCGGATGGTGGCTGGCAGAAGTGAATGTGCCCTGTTGTCGTTTTGTTGTTGGTGGTATGTTGATGGTGGTGGTGGTGGGGATGTTGGTGGAAGCAGCTGGGGGGGTATGTCCTGTCTGTCTGCTGGTGTCTCACTCAGATTTCTACTAAACAGTATTGCGTAAACACATCTGGTTTAACGCTCTGAAGCTGGTTCTACGCCACTGATCAGAACCAACTGTGTTATGGCTGTAGACGTCCTTTTAGTCATGCCTTAAATATCCTGAAACGGGGCCAGTAAAGTGTTTGTATATTTGTTCACTCAGACTGAACTGAGTTGAACATAAGTTGCCTGTAACAAATAACGAGGGCAGAAGATAATAACACATAGCAGACGTACAGTGAGGCGTTCAGACCCTGTTGTTTATTCCAGTGTACATATACACCAACCAGGAGTAACATCATGACCACCTCCTTGTTTCTGCGCTCACTGTCCACTTCATCAGCTCCACTGACTGTATAGCTGCACTCTGTAGTTCTACAGTTACAGACTGTAGTCCATCTGTTTCTCTGATACTCTGTTACCCTGTTCTTCAGTGGCCAGGACCCCCATGGACCCCCACAGAGCAGGTACTGTTTGGGTGGTGGATCATTCTCAGCACTGCAGTAACACTGACGTGGTGGTGGTGTGTTAGTGTGTTGCGCTGGTGCGAGTGGATCAGACACAGCAGTGCTGCTGGAGTTTTTAAACACTGTGTCCACTCACTGTCCACTCTATTAGACACTCCTACCTTGTCGGTCCACCTTGTAGGTGTAAAGTCAGAGACGACAGCTCATCTGCTGCTGCACAGTTTGTGTTGGTCATCCTCTAGTCCTACATCAGTGGTCAGAGCACGCTGCCCACAGGACGCTGCCCACAGGACACTGCTGGCTGGATATTTTTGGTTGGTGGACTGTTCTCAGTCCAGCAGCGACACTAGCCATGTTTACATGCAGCCTAATAATCCATAAGTAATCCAGCTAATAGCTCAATCAGAACAGTCTAGTCCGATTGAGGCCATTCGGAATACATTTTCTATCCGATTGAACGAGGCGGGTAATCCTGTAAATAATCCGTTAAATATTCAAGTTTATTTGTATCACGGTTTTTCCAACAATGTTGTCACAAAGCAGCTTTACAGAAGTTTGAAAATATACAGTTATAACATAGATCCCCAGTGAGCGAGCCAGAGGCGACGGGGGCAAGGAAAAACTCCCTCAGTCTGGAGGAAGAAACCTTGGGAGGAACCAAGACTCACAAGGGGAGACCCGTCCTCCTCTGGTCAGACAGTGTTTACAGTTTAATAAGCTAAGAGGATCTCTGTCTGAAGACTGGATGGTAAAGCTTTAGAAGCTGCACTGGTAGAGGCAGCCTCTGACTGAGGTGGTCTCTGACTGAGGCGGCCCCTGACTGAGGCAGTCTCTGACTGAGGCGGCCCCTGACTGAAGCAGTCTCTGACTGAGGCAGTCTCTGACTGAGGCGGCCCCTGACTGAAGCAGTCTCTGACTGAGGCAGTCTCTGACTGAGGCGGTCTCTGACTGAGGCGGCCCCTGACTGAGGCAGTCTCTGACTGAGGCCATCTCTGACTTAGGCAGTCTCTGACTGATGTAGCCTCTGAGTCTTTATGAACAGTGGAAGGGAGCTGAAACGGTCCCATTCTTTCTCAGTGCTGGTACATCAGTGATGTAATTGAGGGTTTTGCAGTTGGCACAGATGAGCAGGAGAGCGGGTTGGTGACGGTGAGGAGGCCCTGATGGTCAGTCTTCAGCAGGATAGCAGTCCTTATCGCAGGAAGAGTAAAGAGACTAAATGAGTTCTGCTCAGGAGTTTGACCGTAATAAATATGATCTCCCCCAGAGTGTGGCCGGTGACTCCGGCAGATCTAACTATAACAGCGTAAACTAAGAGGAGAGAACCAGAATGTAGCATAGATATGAGAGAACCCTGAGACACTGGGATCCCCCCACTCCACCATCAACAAACCTGTGGGATCGCGTGAAGTGGAGGGTCAACAGCACCAACATCTCAGTTTACCATAAGCCTCTATGCCCATGAACCCCTGGATCTCCTGCCTTTATCTGAAGGGGAAGGCTAGTTATCAAAAGCTAAACTAAACAAATATGTTTTCAGTCCAGACTTAAAGGCTGAGAAGTGTCAGAGTCCTGAACATTAACTGGGAGATGATTCCACAATTTGGGGGCTTTGTAAGAAAAAGCTCTTCCACCCATTGATGTCTTCTGAATTTTAGGAACCAGTAGAAAACCAGCATCCTGGGATCTGAGTAAACGAGGCGGTTCATAATGGGAAATAAGATCTTGCAGGTTCTCCGGTGAGAGAGCATGCAGGGCTTTATATGTCAATAAGAGAATTTTATAGTCGATACGGAATTTGATAGGAAGCCAGTGTAACACTGATAAAACTGGGCGGCTGTGATCAGATGTCCTGGTTTTAGTGAGAACTCCAGCTGCAGCATTCCGAACTAACTGAAGTTTATTTAGGTTCCTGTTGGATCATCCTGACAACAGTGCATTACAGTAATCTATCCTTGACGTTATAAAGGCATGTATTAATTTTTCAGGGTCATGTAGGGATCACGCATTTCTGGACTTTGAAATTTTTCAGAGGTGAAGAAATGCTGTCCTTGTAATGTTACCTGTGTGTTGATTAAACGTTAGATCTGAATCAGTCGTCACACCAAGATTTTTAGCTACTGAACCAGGTTCTGCAGAGAAGTAGAACTTCTTTAGAAGTTAACACTAAATCTGAGCATCTATTCTGAGCAGCCTTTGGACCAAGAAGGAGAACTTCTGTTTTAGTTCTGTTTAAAAAAAGGAAATTCTGCAGCATCCAGGTTCTTATATCTTTTACGCAATCTTCTATTTTAGTTCATTTGGATTTATCGTCTCGTTTGGCTGATATGTACAGCTGTGCATCATCAGCATAGCAGTGGAAACTAATTCCATGTCTATTTATAACTAAGCCTAATGGTAACATGTATAATGTGAATAACAGAGGTCCTAAAACAGAACCTTGTGGAACTCCATATTTCACTTTTAGATAATTAGATGATGCATTATTTAATTGTATGAACTGAAATCGGTCAGTGAGGAAGGATGTGAATCAGGATAACGCTGTTGTTTTAATTCCAACCATGTTTTGTAGTCTGTCTAAGAGAATAGAATGATCTGTAGTGTCAAAAGCTGCACTTAGATCGAGCAGTACCAGCAGAGATACGTGGCCTTGATCAGAGGCAAGAAGATGATCATCTGTTATCTTAAGTAGAGCCGTCTCTGTGCTGTGGTGGGGCCTAAAATCAGATTGGAATTTTTCATACATTTTGTTCTTATGTAGATAGGAACAGAGTTGCTGGGCTACAGCTTTTTCTAAAATCTTTGAAATAAATGATATGTTGGAAATAGCTCTGTAGCTTGACGATTTGCTGGGGTTAAGATTTGGCTTCTTTATCAAAGGTTTAATGACTGCTAGTTTGAATAATAGAAGAATAATATCCGTGTAAATGCCTGTATCCGATTACATTCCCTATCGGAAAGTTTAATTCCATTCTGCATGTGCGTTGCATCACAGTGAGAGTTTATACCGTTCAACACAGCGGAGCAGAAACTGGTCTGCAGAGGAGAAGAAGTTCATGCTCTGATCTTTAAAAGACGGCGAGTCTGACATCATTTTAAAGCGATTAAAAACACAAGCACTGCTCACTGCTGCTCATCTCACTCTGACTGGACTCATGTGATGCTGGTTGTCATGCCAACATTTACTCTACATGCTACTCCATGCATGTGCATCATTTTGCATCTGATTACTGTAGTGAGCATGTAAACAAAGATTTTCCATCAGATTGTTGAATAGAGTGAGAATAAACACCTCAGTCTGAGTCTGTAATTGTATTCAATTGATTGTATTCAATTGGCTTGGTAAAAATCTCTGCATGTAAACGCAGACAGTGAGGTGTTTAAAAGCTCCAGCAGCACCGCTGTGCCTGATCCACTCTGACAAAATCAGTAAACTCTTATTACAGTACCAGTAAACTCTTACAGTATCAGTAAACTCTTATTACAGTATCAGTAAACTCTTACAGTATCAGTAAACTCTTATTACAGTATCAGTAAACTCTTATTACAGTATCAGTAAAATCAGATTACACTATCAGTAAACTCTTATTACAGTACCAGTAAACTCGTATTACAGTATCAGTAAAATCTTACAGTATCAGTAAACTCTTATTACACTATCAGTAAAATCTTATTACAGTATCAGTAAACTCTTATTACACTATCAGTAAAATCTTATTACAGTATCAGTAAACTCTTATTACACTATCAGTAAAATCTTATTACACTATCAGTAAAATTTTATTACACTATCAGTAAAATCTTACAGTATCAGTAAAATCATACAGTATCAGTAAACTCTTAATACAGTATCAGTAAAATTTTATTACAGTATCAGGAAAATCTTATTACACTATCAGTAAACTCTTATTACACTATCAGTAAACTCTTATTACATTATCAGTAAAATCTTATTGCAGTATCAGTAAAATCTTATTACACTATCAGTAAAATCTTATTGCAGTATCAGTAAACTCTTATTACACTATCAGTAAAATCTTATTACACTATCAGTAAAATCTTATTACACTATCAGTAAAATTTTATTACAGTATCAGTAAAATCTTACAGTATCAGTAAACTCTTATTACACTATCAGTAAAATCTTATTACAGTATCAGTAAACTCTTATTACACTATCAGTAAAATCTTATTACAGTATCAGTAAACTCTTATTACACTATCAGTAAAATCTTATTACACTATCAGTAAAATTTTATTACACTATCAGTAAAATCTTATTACACTATCAGTAAAATTTTATTACAGTATCAGTAAAATCTTATTACACTATCAGTAAAGTCTTATTACACATTAGTCAAATCAGATGCTATTACACTATTAGCAGGTAATTATTGCATCATTGCGTCATTATGATTGGATTTTATTCTATTTTTGACTAGGCTAAATGTAAAATCTTACTACATTTCTGGCGTTTATGACAGTTTTGGGTATTAATATGTTATTATGTTGTACAGTGCTTCTCTTCATGTTGTGTGAATTTCAGGACGACTGGGCCAACAGAGATGCTCCATAATCACCTGGACTACAATCCCTTTGCATTAATGTACTTCTCCTGTAAACTTCCTGTTTTGGAGATTTTGGGAGATTTTGTTTCTTTGTATTTTTGTCTTCTTCTTGTTTTGGACAGCTATACAGTTTTATAACTGGAGAGTGAAGGGAAAATAAAGTAGGATATCTACAGTTTAAGCGTTCAAAGCTCACTTTGAAGCCATAATGTGCTCAGAGAACATACAGATCAAAGGAACCCCCAACACTGCAGAACCGCACAGTAACACATGAGCTGCAGACCTGCTGCAGGATCTCTGAGCACGTGCAGAAGGTGTCAAACCGAACTGCAGCTGAGAGTCGAGACGAGAGAGGAAGACGTGTTTTCTGAGAAGCTGCACTGACTGTAATTTCCAACTCTCAGAGGCTGCAGGCTGCTGCCCAGAAACCTAGACAATGGAATTTCTCTGGCATTTCTTCTCTTCTGTTTGCTGAGATTGCAGTTAACACCAAGTTGTCGTGCCTGAGGAGACGGACATACACACACACACACACACACACACACACACACACACACACACACACACAGTCTAGACAGATGTTCAGACAAATTGTCCTGCTTGTTATGAATCTGAGGACATGACTGATTCTGATTTACTGTAAGAGCTGATCTAAAGGGCAGAAACCCAGACAGGGAAGTTTCTCCTCCACTCACTCCTTCACCATCTGACTGAAGAGCCCCAAACAGCCGCAGCACTGACCACATTGACCCTTCGGCCCTGTAGCCTGTGCTCATCTTCAGTACTGCTGCCCTCATGTTTCTGTTTACATGTAAAGAACACAGTCTAATCCACGTCAACAGCTCACTGGCTTTTATTATGTTCATATTGAAAAGTTTAGCATAACTTTTATAATAACAGACCCTCATAAACAATAACTTTCTTATTATAATACAATAACTTTCTTATTATAATACAATAACTTTCTTATTATTACACTCGTTTCTCCAAAAACGTTGCTTCACAAGAGTAGCTGAAAACACTCTAAACTTTCTCTATGACTAAATGTAACCGGATTTTGGACGGTTTCATGTCATGTGGTCATATCCGATGTAAAGGGCAGCTGGAATTTTCAAGTTGGGTTTGAACATGAACATCAATGGGACCTTGTGTTCAGACAGTGATGATAAAGCAATAAGCCATGAGAGGCCGTTCGTTACTGTGATTTGATCACAGGGAAGGGTGTCGTTAGGCACGACGTGAAGCTTCCCTGTAACAAAATCACTGTAACGCATGGCTGCAAGTGGCTTATTGCTTTTCTAAAACAGCGGCCAGCACAGAATTTGATAAAACTCAATTTTTAAAAAAAATATTTTCCATCATTATTATGATAACAAGTTCTCCTTCAGAGGATGGCGTCGTTGCCAAGCAACCACGGACCTCTGAATGAGAATGTTGGGTCATTTCATGACTTTTTAATATTCCTGTCATATAGTAAAATACAATATCACAGCACTGTTTACTGCACAAACCTTAACTTTATAAGTACCAAATTATCACCTCAAGTCCTTTTAGCACCGATCCAGTGGCGTCGCTCTTCTCACACTGGGAGTCTCAAACACCTCCCTGCTCCCTACATAGTGCACTACATAGGATACATACTGGATCCTGCAGCCCAACAGAGCAAAATACAGCTAAGAAAGACTCATTTGGGTCTCAGATATGTCTCCATAAGGATGCACTGTTTGGCTGTAGAAGCTAGAATTTCTACACTTTCAGAGCTAGAACGCTATTTAGGGAGTACGCAGCCGTTTGGGATTCAGCCTGGGTTTGGCGTTTTACAGTGAATCATACCGTAAGTGCTTTAATTCAAGTCTGTGATATTAATGATGTTTAGGCCGCTGGCTGGCTGACCAGCCCAGTTCTAGATAAGAAAATAATTTGCCAGTTCAAACAAAAATGGTTCCTCACCTCGGTGGTCCATATCCATCTTATAATATGCATTTATAAATGGCACAGAATTATTAGCTAAAAATAGTACTCCAAATATTCAGCATGTATAGTTAACAACAATACAGTAAATCTTCAGTTACAGGCCCCTAAAAGTGGCAGTTTATTGATTATTTAACGGTTTGTTGATAATAATTAACAATTCTAGAGCCATTAATGAATGTATTCATTAACTATGGTTAACTTATGATTCATTATGAATCTTTTTTAAAGTATATGTTGTTTTATTTTACTCACGTCATTTATGAATTGGGAGGATTAAGTGATGAAAATCATCACTATCAAACTGTAGTGAGTAGATTCCATCTACTCAGAAGAATCGTTCATTGTTTGGCTGTTACTACATGGCGGTTAATAATTCAAATGCTGGCATTATAATCTATTATGACAGGTGTAACTACTATTATGTGCTTATTAACAGTCAGTAACAAACTATTAGGTAATGATCAAGCTGCTGTTTATCAGGGCCTGCTCCTATAAAGTGCCGCCTAATTCCTTTACTAGCACTTTATTTGAAGGCTGCCTACGTAACATATTCATAACACATTTATAACACATTCATAAGCATTGCGTAATGACTTTATGATCAGCTTATGCCAGTAGTGTCACAAGATGACATACGATGCATTATGAGGAAACTACGATGTCTACGATGACAGAAGACATTACTGTGAGTTAACACTAGTCAGAATATCTAGAACTGATATCTAGCGTTACTACAACAAAAAGAAGCTTCATTACTTGGAAAAGAGGCATCAGATAAATGTTATAAATGTCCAGCATCATCGTTTAAAGCTCCTTATATCACTGAAACTTCCTTACAAAACACCTGGGCATGAACTGTTTATAACGACTCAAATATTGCTTTATAAACATGTTATTTAGACATACCTTGTGTAGGTAACGTTTTAATAAAGTGTTACTGTTTGTTTTTATACAGCAGCTAAATAAGAAATGTTTTGTAGACGCAGACACAAAACTGGAAATGCCTGATTAGTATTGGTTATTCTGTCCTTGTTTCCTTTATCAAGTCGGAAATTTGTTTCCACTGTAATCTAAAACTTTTCATTCTACCAGCCTACAAGCTTCATAACTGTTTACACCTGTGGTCAAGGAATGGGAGGTGGGGTCAACAGTTTAATGTCAAAAAGGTAACAGTTATTGTTCTATTTGGCAGCATGCTCTTTGTGACTGATCCAGGTTCCACCAAAGGGAACACATTAAGATAAGTAACAACATCCACTGTCATCTCTGTGTTCCCAGAATTTTATATATATATAATTAATATTAAGTCAGCACAACACAAGACACTGATTCTTGTACTCAAAGAACCCAGGATTTATGGCAACTTTTCAACCTGATGAAAACTGTCTTAAAGCTGAAAGCTTGACGTTTCCAAGGCCCCGTGTTTCAGCCTCAGTCATGAAAAATAAGACTAACCTTCCATATCTCTGACATACGGAAGGCCATACGTCTTCTAGATGCGCTGGGATGCATTATCAGTGGTGTCTCCTGGGATCCTCAGGTGTTTCGGGTCTCTCCACATCAGACACCCTCACCCAGGCGACCCAGCCGGGGTTGAACAGGCCCCGACTTGCATCCCAGCAGCAACTGCCCACGGATCGGCCCTCTTGATCCAAAGCCACCTCATGGTTTTCTCTGTGGCTTCGCTCGCGGATTAAATGGGCCTCTTCTTTGACACCCCTGTAATGCCCAGTTGTTTAAGTTAAGTGATAAGTTAAGTGATACTTTTTTGATCCCACAAACGGGGAAATTCCACCTCCGCATTTAACCCATCCGTGAAGTGAAACACCACATACACACTAGTGAATACACACACACTAGGGGGCAGTGAGCACACTTGCCCGGAGCGGTGGGCAGCCCTATCCGCAGCGCCCGGGGAGCAGTTGGGGGTTAGGTGTCTTGCTCAAGGACACCTCAGTCATGGACTGTCGGCCCTGGGGATCGAACTGGCGACCTTCCGGTCACAGGGCCAGTTCCCTGACCTCCAGCCCACGACTGACCCCTCCAGCCCATGACTGCCCCCAGGATGCCCTGCAAAGCCTCTGCAGCCCACCTCTATAGGCTCGTAGTAGGTCTTCCAGCCTCTGTCCTTGCACTTTTCCACTGGCTCCTGGGACTTTTCCTCTTGTTTGCTTCCTCAATACACGCTTCCCAGGTGACTGTGAGTTTCAGCATGATCAGTTGTTATGTCACTTCAGATGTGGTAATGATGTCTGGCCGAAATGAAGGAGCAGTACCGAATGGACGGTGTTTCTCCATAATTTCCTGTTTCAGTCTTTAGGATTCTGAATGACTGGTTGCTGATCCCTCTGAATGAATCCATTGCTTCCTCTTTTTAACGTACAGACTTAAAAAAGATTAAGTTAAGATTAAGAGGCCCTTATTAGTCCCACAATAGTCCAATTAGTCCCACATTTAACCCAGCTGGGCAGTGAAACACCACATACACACACTAGTGAATAGACACACACACTAGGGGGCAGTGAGCAGTAGGCAGCCCTATCCGCAGCGCCCGGGCAGCAATTGGGGTCAGGTGTCTTGCTCAAGGACACCCTGACCTCCAGCCCACGACTGCCCCAGATGCTTCAAGGGTAAGGAAAATGGTTCTATACGGAACCATGAACACTCAAAGAACCCTTTGCATGATAAAAGCGTTCTCTGCATGGTGAAATGGTTCTACAGATTGATGGAGAATGTGCTGGTTCTGTATAGAACCTTTTTGAAAAGGGTTTCATACAGCATCAAAAAGGGTTCTTCTGTTGTTTCAAGCTTGACATCATGACACTTTTTGGTGCTGTGTGGAACCCTTTTCAAAAAAGTTCTATACAGAACTATGGCTTCTGCCACTGGGCCTGAGAGTGCATCTCTCTGCAGCCAGACTCTGTTATAAAATTCAGTTCAAAACTGATGAACGTGCCTTTCTCTAATGTGCGTTTCTCTAAAGAAGAACATTTATTGGTCTCACTTCATTTGGACGGTCACCTATAGATGCTCTACAGAGACGTAACTCTTTTAAAAACTTTCTGGTGATCTGGTTGATTATCATCAACAGTATGGTTAGGGTTTAGGGTTAGGAGTAGATGTAGGTTTTACCTTGAGGTTAAGGTGAGGGTGAGGTTTAGGGTTTAGGGTTAGATTTAATAAACTCTTTCACACTGAACTTGAAGTTCAGTTGAATTTAATGGATATTTCATTGAATGTTACTTAAAGGCCAACCGACCACTTACAAAGCATCTACAGTGGACCATCCAAATAAAGTGTTAGCCATTAATTTCCTGTTTTTAGTTATTCTGCTTGCTTGTCTGTGCATTTGCTGAGTAGGCATGTATTCTCAACTAGGACTGAGATATGTGCTTGGTTAGGTGTTTGGTTCCCGACAAAGCACAGAATCAGTGTTGTTGACGTTTCTAAGGCAGTTATTGGGACGAGTTCTGTAAAATCAGACTGATGTCAGGTCTGCCTGGTGCCCCATGTGGTCCATTTACCAGAAAAGCCAAAAAACGGACAGCAGACAATAACCAGACACTCAGTCATGCTCACCACCCAGACCCAGACGATACATCCTCTCCCTATTTCCATAGAATGTGCATTTTTGGTAAGCAGTCTGCTTATTCCTCTGAACATGTTAGCTAAGAGAGAGCACGAGGGGAAGAGGTTATTCATAACAGCCAGACTGACCGGCCCACTCTGACCATCAAGGTCACATCAACAGGCATGTCGAAACTACAGTTTAATACAATAATTTGGTCAAAAATGACCCCCAAATGCAGCAGATCAGTGGACATGTTGAGTCTCTTTGCTTCTATACTTTAAACCCATAATAATGTGACTCATGTAGGTGAAAAGTAATGGAAGCTTAAAGTCCACCAATTAGCTTTAATCAGCATCAGCAATCATCACACATTCGCAGGAGTGCAAATTTGGTCGGACAAGTTGGAGGGAGCTATTCAAATGCCTACAATTACATGTATAATGTTGATATCTCAGGCTTTGTCAATATTACAATACAAAAACAAATATCATTAACAAAAATTCTT
>NC_051221.1:3220112-3330112 GCF_015220715.1 Pygocentrus nattereri
ATGAATAATTCAGTCACTAATATGAATTATTCAGTATCTACTATGAATTATTCAGTAAGTACTATGAATTATTCAGTAACTACTATGAATTATTCAGTAACTACTATGAATTATTCAGTATCTGCTATGAATTATTCAGTAACTACTATGAATTATTCAGTATCTACTATGAATTATTCAGCATCTACTATGAATTATTCAGTATCTACTATGAATTATTCAGTATCTACTATGAATTATTCAGTAAGTACTATGAATTATTCAGTAACTACTATGAATTATTCAGTATCTGCTATGAATTATTCAGTAACTACTATGAATTATTCAGTATCTACTATGAATTATTCAGCATCTACTATGAATTATTCAGTAACTACTATGAATTATTCAGCATCTACTATGAATTATTCAGTATCTACTATGAATTATTCAGTATCTACTATGAATTATTCAGCATCTCTAGCCTCACTGTTAAAGCAAACGTCTGCCAAACTATTGCTTTATGTAAGTTTCCAAAGGCCTGCCTGCAGCACAGAGGCGCCAGGCTAAGTTGCTAAAGCTCTGTAATTGGGCCTCATTCACCAACAGTTCTGAAGAAGAAAAGTCTTCTTCACCCAGTTACGCGGTTTTTACGAAGACTCTGACATCGGCCAGTGTTCTTTTATATTCTTTTATCTTCACGCACTCAACAGCACAAAGGTGTGAACAGTTCTGCACTTTAAGAACACGTCATGAACCTGACCAAGACTTTTTCTTAGAACCTTCTCAAGAACATATTTAAAAAGGACCTTGGGAAGATACTGGAGAATGAGGCCCGGTGTTGTTACAGGCTGGCGACGGCTGGCTGCTCAGTGGTTGTAAATGGCTGAGATGTGTTGAGCTGAGTCCGGCCTGCTCGGTGCCGTTATAGTGAAGGACACCGTGTTAGTCTGGAGGCGCTGACTGTACTGTGTGTTTAGCGATCTGACTGAGCGTTGCTTTAAACACTCTGCAGCTTCTTGTTTTTTTTATGTTACGATCATGTGCTGTACAGTCATATGGCATGTACGGGGTCAACTGATCAGCCCCTATATTCTTCTGCTTCAAAGCACGACAAAGGAGGACTGAGTGGGAAACTACTGTGGGACAGTTGCTCAGGGGGTTTCGCATTTATCAGCACTGAACGTCGCTGAACGCTAGCCTGAGTTGTGTGTACAGACTGCAGTTTTACTGCCTTTACACACTCCTTACTGTTAATCATTCGCTCAGACGTTGGTGGTCTCATAACCACGCTGTCATTTTGTATGAATGATGTCTGACTCGTAGCTCTCAGACACGAGAACCAGCTGTGTGCACAGTGTCAATAAGTGAACTGCACATGCTGCATTATTAGGGTCTTTTACTGAATGTGGCGTATTGGGGGGGCGGTAAGTGTTTATTAAAATGTGTTCTCTGTAGAGCTTCACTTATTTACAGCCATTCTATAACTAACGACGTAAACAGAGTAAACGTGTTCACCCGCTTTGGCTTTTGAAGCCGTAATTGTTACCGAATATGCAGAAATGCTGAACACAGGAAAAAACTCGTAGTGAAACATGTGGCGTTTCTGCTTTGGGCCCACAGAGCCGCCAGGTTTGGATACGCAAAGACATTTTGGGGCTGTGTAGTCCGGATTATTTTAAAGTTCACATGCAAATGAAACTAAATGCTACTTTAGTAGCGTATCACTCATCGCCAGGTGTTCATAAGAATTCAAATTCTAAAAATAAACAGAAAGTAAATGTTTGCTCCTGCGTGTTTGCTCGCGGCCTGCTGTGGCTGGAAAATGTGAAATGGAAAACGAGAGCTCAGCGTTGGCTCGGAGCTGCTGTCGGATGTTGTGCTTGTTTGTGTGTAATGGGAAGGTGCTGCGGTGCAGAGAGGAAACTGTGGTGGTGGATCAAAATCCTCAGCTCTGCTCAGTCCCTCACATCAACCTGCTGTTCGTTATTGGAAATAACGGAGAATAAAGCTGATCAGGGCTGATGAATCGTCCTGCTCTCAGATCTCAAGTCTCTAGAACTTCGCATGTATTTTTTCAGTTTCTGTACGTAATTGTGATTAATTACATTGTAATTTGTAGTTTTTCACAATTAATTATGGCTGTATGTTGTTAATTATGATAATCACATTATTTTGTGTAATTAGTCGGGACTGATCTCATTGTTTGTGAGGTCAATCAAAGCGTTGACATTATTTTGTACAATTAATATGATTAAGTGCATTGTTATGTGCACTTCTCCACAATTAATCCCATTCTGTGTAGGTCAGCACAATTAATCGTGTTATTCTCTGTAGGTTATCATGATTAATCGTGGTATTATGTGTAGGTTATCATGATTTAATATGTTTTTCTGTGTAGGTTATCATGATTTAATATGTTTTTCTGTGTAGGTTATCATGATTAATCACACTGCGTTTTGCTATTATGACTAATCACTTTATTCTACTTCGTTAATCACTATTCATCAGGTTTGATCATATTCATGTTATATCATATTTAGAGGCAATGAGTGTGTATACCCCATAAATCATATAGAGCAAATTAGTGTATATATCAGATATATCATATACACAGACTATGAGCGTATATATCAGATATATCATATACACAGACTATGAGCGTACATGCACTATAGATCATATATACAGTCAGTGCTTCAGCTCCTTCATGATTGTATCTCAATCTTCTTCATTCAGCTTGTGGGTTCTTGTTATAGTGGAGTACCTCGAGGGGAACTGTAGCAACTGCTTTTGTTAGTTTGCTGCTCATTGATTTATTCATAACTCTCCTGCAAGCATCTGTTCAAGACCTGCTGAAGGTGCTGAATGTTCCGCTTTAAAATCTATTTAAAGATTTAAGATCTATCCAGAATAAAGCGCTGCAGCTGGGCTTCAGCCTGCACTCCTGCAGCGGGGTCAAAGGGTCAACGCAAATTGAATTCCTTGCATTAACACTGTTTGAGCCGACATGTGCGGCTCCAGTGGATGCCCACCAGCACAGACCAAATTTCTTGTTGTAAAGTTATGATGTCTAGTAGCAGGATTCTTAGGGGTGGCCTGCCTTTTTTTGTTAGACATTTCTTTTTTTTTTAGGTGATTTGTTTGTTGGTTTGGCCTGGGGTCATCCTGAAGCTTTTAAAATCCTGTTTTTTTGTCATTTGTTCCAGAAGTTGGTAAATCTTTAGAGCTGTTAAGAATAATAAAACAATCTGCTCTACTTAGTTGTTTTTGTATTGTTTGTTTGGTCTGAGGCTGAGTGGGCACTCACTTAAACCTTTTGTGCGTCCTACCCCAAGAGGACGTAACACACTTTATTAACATGCAACACAGTGACAGCCATTATTATTTGTCTTTGCTTACGTATTGCTTGTTTTATAAGATTTCAAGAACTATTTGTCCGGCCTACAGTTGATCTATGAAACGCTGTGTATTGCTGCTGGGAATGACGTCTAGTCCTGGACTGGACATTAGCTTATGAAGATTTGCCCGGCGTTTTCGGACATAATACTTCACTTATAGTCGCACATTTATTGAGTATTGTATTGAAAATAAAATGAAGATTCTTGTACTACAGCAACAACATACTCCTACAGACAACACATCTGAAAGTACAGTACGTGGGGGGTGCAAAATAAAACCTCTCCATTGGGGCCAAAGCACAAAAGCATAGCTAGAAACTTGAATTCTGTACTTTGGTCCATGCCTGTAGGTAACAGTGTGTTATACAGTGTCAGGAACCACGGAATCAAGTGTACTAGAGATCCCTGTTTTTTGGCTTCAGACAGCAGTTAGCACCATGCTAACTGGTTTTGCTAATTAGCTTTACTTGCTGCTGAGGTCCAGTGCTGAAGCTGAAGAAGTAAACTTCAGATACCAAAAAGTTTTGGGTAAAATTGGTCAAATCTTTTTTTTTCACCTAAAAACATTTAATTTACCCTAAACTGATGATGCTTTACTCTTGGTTAGTGCACGTTGCCCTCAGTGCTGGATAATGAAGTTATCATCAGGCCATAAACTAGCAAAGAGAAGCGTCCACCTCTACGTCTCGTAAAGTCTGCCTGCCCAGGCAAGGTCCTCTGAGTGTGAGTCATGCGTGTATGTGAGTCTAGAACGGAGGAGGCTATGGTTTAACGGTTACACATGACGAAAGCATGCAGTGTGATCATATGAGCAACTATTACCAGCATATCAGCGCTGTGTCGACACAACCTGGAAACTTTTAAACGCTAACTTTACAGCAGGAGGCAAAACAACTCTCTTAAAGTTCAATGGAAGTCGAGATTTTAAAATACTTTTAGACCATTTCTGTTCATCCGTTCATCATGAAATTCTACAGTTCACTGTGAGAAGGACGGTGCAGTGAATAACTGAAATATTGAGTTTATTGGACTTTAATTTATAAGTTAACAGATGTAAAACACATTCTTCTTCTGTGAACTTACAGAACGTTCAATAAACGTATTGCCATTATCAGAGTTTTTTTATGTTTGAAAGTTTACAGTCTGTAAAAAAATCTGTAAAACTGAAAAAAAAAGGAGTCACGACCGGAAAAGATTTTGACGCATTAATGTTAATAAGAATTTAAAGATAAAGCATGCTAAAAAGACCTTTTATAGCTCTGAGACCGTTCAAATGAGAAAGTATACACTGTAAATATTGAAAACTCACAAAAGTGACTGGGTTCATTCAAAACTTTGAGTTCATTCAACTTTAGGCAGTAACTGAACAGAATGTATGACACAAATTATCCTTTTATTCATTCAACACTGCAGGTTCTCAAAATGTCACGTTAACGGGGTTACTTGTGTTGCAGAGTTATAAAGTTGCAACTTTTTTTTAAATTTAGCCGCTGTATTAAAATATGTACGAGTTTGCTTGTACAGTTTTAAAATGATATAACAATATAATAAAATAATAAAACAATAAAATTATATATATATATATATATATATATATATATATATATATATATATATATATATATATATATATATATATATCGCTCTTTTCAGGAGACTCATTTCAGTTCCTCAAAGAATCTGCCGACACACCTCCAAAGTTCTTAGAAGTAGGTTTAGTATTTTCTGCCTGACATAATTTGAAAATGCCAGCTGCCTTTTGTGCTACATCAGCATATCATGGCAAATGGACCTGCAGAACGGGTCCAAAATTACCCCAAATACATTAGTTTACACGGAAAGTTAGGAATGTTTTGTTGTCCTTCTTTTGTACAGGTGCGTTTTTGGAGACATGGAGATCCTCTGACTCCTTTAAGCTGTTCAGAGTGGACGACCTGTGGTATTCGTGTAGAATTGGTGAATGTGTCTAAATCAGGTTAAATTCAGCGCAGCGCTGTTTACAGTGTAAACACATTGATGGGGTGAATAAACAAAGAGCTCCAGGTTTACAGAGCTAAATGTTTCCTGAGCTAAATAAACATCTCCACACGCAGACGGATAAACGCTCCAGTCATATGGAGGCAGGTGAAGCCTGACCTTTACAGGCACATGCCCAGCGTGTGTGTAGGAGAGCACATCCTGCAGTAGCAAAACATCGACCCACGCACCGCTAACACACACTCACAAATGTCAGAGGTCATCGATTACCATTGAAAACTCGCTGTGTAGCAGCGTTATCACCTACGCTACCCCGACCTCTGACTCTACACTGTAAACAGGTCAGACCGTGTTCAGTGTGGATTGCACTGTTATTTCATGCAGTAATGTTCAAAATGAACTAAGACTAAGGTGTTGCTAGGCTGTTGATGTTATTCCATGTGGTTGCTGAGGTGTTGCTAGGCTGTTGATGTTATTCCAAGTGGTTGCTGAGGTGTTTCTAGGCTGTTGATGTTATTCCAAGTGGTTGCTGAGGTGTTGCTAGGCTGTTGATGTTATCCCAAGTGGTTACTGAGGTGTTGCTAGGCTGTTGATGTTATCCCAAGTGGTTGCTGAGGTGTTGCTAGGCTGTTGATGTTATTCCAAGTGGTTGCTGAGGTGTTGCTAGGCTGTTGATGTTATCCCAAGTGGTTACTGAGGTGTTTCTAGGCTGTTGATGTTATCCCAAGCGGTTGCTGAGGTGTTGCTAGGCTGTTGATGTTATTCCAAGTGGTTGCTGAGGTGTTTCTAGGCTGTTGATGTTATCCCAAGTGGTTGCTGAGGTGTTGCTAGGCTGTTGATGTTATCCCAAGTGGTTGCTGAGGTGTTGCTAGGCTGTTGATGTTATCCCAAGTGGTTGCTGAGGTGTTGCTAGGCTGTTGATGTTATTCCAAGTGGTTGCTGAGGTGTTTCTAGGCTGTTGATGTTATCCCAAGTGGTTGCTGAGGTGTTTCTAGGCTGTTGATGTTATCCCAAGTGGTTGCTGAGGTGTTTCTAGGCTGTTGATGTTATTCCAAGTGATTACTGAGGTGTTTCTAGGCTGTTGATGTTATCCCAAGTGGTTGCTGAGGTGTTGCTAGGCTGTTGATGTTATCCCAAGTGGTTGCTGAGGTGTTGCTAGGCTGTTGATGTTATCCCAAGTGGTTACTGAGGTGTTGCTAGGCTGTTGATGTTATCCCAAGTGGTTGCTGAGGTGTTGCTAGGCTGTTGATGTTATTCCAAGTGGTTGCTGAGGTGTTGCTAGGCTGTTGATGTTATCCCAAGTGGTTACTGAGGTGTTTCTAGGCTGTTGATGTTATCCCAAGCGGTTGCTGAGGTGTTGCTAGGCTGTTGATGTTATCCCAAGCGGTTGCTGAGGTGTTGCTAGGCTGTTGATGTTATTCCAAGTGGTTGCTGAGGTGTTTCTAGGCTGTTGATGTTATCCCAAGTGGTTGCTGAGGTGTTGCTAGGCTGTTGATGTTATTCCAAGTGGTTGCTGAGGTGTTTCTAGGCTGTTGATGTTATTCCAAGTGGTTGCTGAGGTGTTTCTAGGCTGTTGATGTTATCCCAAGTGGTTACTGAGGTGTTTCTAGGCTGTTGATGTTATCCCAAGCGGTTGCTGAGGTGTTGCTAGGCTGTTGATGTTATTCCAAGTGGTTGCTGAGGTGTTTCTAGGCTGTTGATGTTATCCCAAGTGGTTGCTGAGGTGTTGCTAGGCTGTTGATGTTATCCCAAGTGGTTGCTGAGGTGTTGCTAGGCTGTTGATGTTATCCCAAGTGGTTGCTGAGGTGTTGCTAGGCTGTTGATGTTATTCCAAGTGGTTGCTGAGGTGTTTCTAGGCTGTTGATGTTATCCCAAGTGGTTGCTGAGGTGTTTCTAGGCTGTTGATGTTATCCCAAGTGGTTGCTGAGGTGTTTCTAGGCTGTTGATGTTATTCCAAGTGATTACTGAGGTGTTTCTAGGCTGTTGATGTTATCCCAAGTGGTTGCTGAGGTGTTGCTAGGCTGTTGATGTTATCCCAAGTGGTTGCTGAGGTGTTGCTAGGCTGTTGATGTTATCCCAAGTGGTTGCTGAGGTGTTGCTAGGCTGTTGATGTTATCCCAAGTGGTTGCTGAGGTGTTGCTAGGCTGTTGATGTTATCCCAAGTGGTTGCTGAGGTGTTTCTAGGCTGTTGATGTTATTCCAAGTGATTACTGAGGTGTTTCTAGGCTGTTGATGTTATCCCAAGTGGTTGCTGAGGTGTTGCTAGGCTGTTGATGTTATCCCAAGTGGTTGCTGAGGTGTTGCTAGGCTGTTGATGTTATCCCAAGTGGTTGCTGAGGTGTTGCTAGGCTGTTGATGTTATTCCAAGTGGTTGCTGAGGTGTTTCTAGGCTGTTGATGTTATCCCAAGTGGTTGCTGAGGTGTTTCTAGGCTGTTGATGTTATCCCAAGTGGTTGCTGAGGTGTTTCTAGGCTGTTGATGTTATTCCAAGTGATTACTGAGGTGTTTCTAGGCTGTTGATGTTATCCCAAGTGGTTGCTGTGGTGTTGCTAGGCTGTTGATGTTATTCCAAGTGGTTGCTGAGGTGTTGCTAGGCTGTTGATGTTATTCCAAGTGGTTGCTGAGGTGTTTCTAGGCTGTTGATGTTATCCCAAGTGGTTGCTGAGGTGTTTCTAGGCTGTTGATGTTATCCCAAGTGGTTGCTGAGGTGTTTCTAGGCTGTTGATGTTATTCCAAGTGATTACTGAGGTGTTTCTAGGCTGTTGATGTTATCCCAAGTGGTTGCTGTGGTGTTGCTAGGCTGTTGATGTTATTCCAAGTGGTTGCTGAGGTGTTTCTAGGCTGTTGATGTTATCCCAAGTGGTTGCTGAGGTGTTGCTAGGCTGTTGATGTTATCCCAAGTGGTTGCTGAGGTGTTGCTAGGCTGTTGATGTTATCCCAAGTGGTTGCTGAGGTGTTTCTAGGCTGTTGATGTTATCCCAAGTGGTTGCTGAGGTGTTTCTAGGCTGTTGATGTTATCCCAAGTGATTACTGAGGTGTTGCTAGGCTGTTGATGTTATTCCAAGTGGTTGCTGAGGTGTTGCTAGGCTGTTGATGTTATCCCATGTGGTTGCTGACGTGTTGCTAGGCTGTTGATGTCATCCCAAGCTGTTGCCATGCAGTCCCAAATGGTTGCTGAACTTGCGAGTCCCCCAAAAAGCATGCAGATGTGTGTTGCCTACCAAACACATTATGTGCAATCGTAACAAACATTTACTGTCTTTATTACACTCTTAAAAAATGGTTCTGCAACGGTTCTTTAGTAAATACCAACTGTAAGCTAAGATGGTTCTTTTCATGGTGAAATGGTTGTTTAGACCGATGGATGCATTGCAGTTGTATATGGTTCTACATCGGACATTTTACAAAAAGTTCTACATAGCACCAAAAAAGGCTTCTGCTACTGTTATGATGTTAAGCTTATGACAATACTAGAACCCTTTTTGGTGCTATATAGAACCGTTTTCAAAAAGAATCACCATTCAACCATATGCAGCACATTGTCCATCAATCTGAAGAACCATTTCACCACGCAAAGAACCTTTTAATCAAGAAATGGTTCTATATAGAGCTCCATGGTCTATGTATAGCCATTGCTTTTACTAAAGAACCATTGTAGAACCATCTTTCGAAGTGTGTATGAGTGACACTGATGCGTGCGAAAACCCAACAAACCCCAACCACTGAGTGTGATGCAATCAAATCAGCGGCACATGCTTATTGGTCGTATGTGTTATATAATCCGATGACATGTGGAGATCCTTGTCAAGCCAGTGTGGCAAATGTGTGTACTAGCATGTACTCCAGTCTCATTTGGCCTGCAAATTGAGCACATTCGTAGGACTAATCTGTCTCGTTCTGAGACTTTCTTCTCATCTATTTTAAGCGAATGTGGCTAACGATGTATGGAAACTAGCAACATCATGAGATTTCAGTGTAAGCTCCTTCGTATCAGTGTGGTGAGCAATGTAGGATATTACACCGATCACGTCCATGACTGAGAGCAATGTGTGAGACTCGCACTTTCATTCAGATTTTAGTCTAATCTCTTTCACGCCAGCGTGGCTAGCCGTGTATGGAAGACCAAGGCTAAGACTTTAATCTCTTCTGTGCTAATATGGCTGGCAATGTATGGACGCTAGCACCCTCATGGGACTTTAGTCTCATTTCTTTCTTGCTAAAGTGGCCAGCAACGTCTGAGAGCTACCACCCTCAGGAAACCTCATCTCTTTTGTGCTGGGGTTGGATGCTAGCAGCATAACACTGTAGTCTAATCTCGTTTTTGCTAGCGCAGCGTGTTTAGCCCACTGTTTTTATTCACTTTAGCACTTTTCAGACCAAACCGTTCCTTCAAAGCTCCCCTGTCCGTGTCGTGCAGGTACGGCAGTAGAGTTTACAGTCTTTGAGATGAGAATACGCTGTTGGGCCTGTGACGTTCTGTCCTCCACCTGTCAGAACACTGGAACCTGCAAGGCCACCTGTGATTCAGCATCGACCTGTTTGCCTAGTGAAACATGCGCCAGCATCTGGTACGTCCTCCGTCTGCTCTGGTCTTAAAGCAGCTCATTCATTACTGAGTCTTATTAGCTTTAAAGCCTATTGAAATGTATGATTTGGAAAAAGAAGCGTTTTCAGATGAAAGTCCACTCTCGCTGTGTAGACTAATGGTAGGATAAAGTCTACCATTTTCATGCTAAGCCAAGATTTTGAAGGAATAAGTCCCTTAATTTCAGATACTAAATTAATATTCCTAAACAATACTACATGATTTTGAGATAATAAGTGCATTTTCGTACAACATAAGTCTATAATTTGAGATGCAACTTCAGCGTTTGAAGACAAGTAGTCATTTCTCAATGCAAAGTCAACATTTTTAGTTAATAGTTCACTATTTTGAGATGCTAAGTCAAGATTTTGAGGACCTGTGTAGATATTTTGAGCCACTAGACATTTTGACATTTGAAATGCTCTCATAAATATTACAAAACTAATTATGTGTTCATGTAAGTAACAAATTAGGTAATTACAGTACAGTTCTGTAGTGTTAACAGAATGGTTTAGAACTGTAGACCTGGTTGATTGAGCTGGATGTTCTCAGGGATGTCTGAGGTTGAGGTTGAGTTGAGGTTGAGATGTTTTGTGGAAATCAGTGAGACTCCCTCTGTTTCTTCAGGAGGAGTGAAGGAGGGAACGTTTCAGTGGAGGTGTTGTGCCATAACCCAGCAGAGCCTCTTTACGGCGTGATGCTGAACGACTACAACAGCGCGGAGTGTGAGATGAAGCAGTACAAACAGCTGGGGCCAGACGTTTACATGTGCTCCTGCAGTGAAGAGCTTTGCAATAAGCAGCTGGTCTTCTCGAAGCCCTGGCAGTGCGGAGATGTTTGCACGTACCTGGCCGTGTTCGCCATCATATTTGCAGCAGTGTCTGTGGGAGTGGGGTCGGCGGTGTGTCTGCAGAGGTTCATTCATTCGCGTGGGGGATGGAGAGTTTTCATACGTCGTTACTTCTAATGAATCCAGAACAATCTCAGTGGTCACTTTATCAGAAACCCCCCCTCTCATAGCAGTCCTGAAGTTAGAGGTCTAATAAAGTGGACAGTTAGTTTAAGTACAAGGCAGCTGTTTCTAATAAAGTGGCCAGTCAGTGGAAGTACAAGGTGGGTGTTTCTAATAAAGTGGCCACTGAGTGGAAGTACAAGGCAGCTGTTTCTAATAAAGTGGCCAGTGAGTGGAAGCACAAGGTAGGTGTTTCTAATAAAGTGGCCAGTGATTGAAAGTGGCGACACAAATCTAAACTAGAACAATTGGAAAATTGGACACCAATTAAAAAATATTCTGTCAGATAATTCATGAACATTGACATTTCAAGTATTGAAAGTATTTATTAAATATTTAGACATTTTACACTGAATAAAACCTCCTTCCAGTTATTTTATCTGCCCTGGGCGATAAAACAGGTCTGTTTCAACACGTTACTCACTCCTCGTCTGTGGTTGCGTAATATTGGAAGTCGACATTCCCGACTCCTGCATTAACAGCCCAATAATAAACAAAGCTTTGGATTTGCTTTCTTCCTACGAACCGTTAGCATCCCGTCACTGTTCACTGGCTTTCGTGTGTTGTGTTTGCTGTATCTTGTTAAACTACTGTGGTAAAGGGTGGGTGGTCGGTTTGGTTGGTGCTCTAGTCGAGGACTTTCAGCTTTTCTGACTGACGTCTACAGATTCGTAGACCCTGATGCTTATAGGTTATTAAATGTGGTAGATGAGCAGAATTTATCTTGTGTTTTTATTTCTTTTCCATTTCTCTTTTATCAATAAACCGACTTTTTCACCTCATCCAAGTGTTTTTAGTGGTATTTACACATTGTACTCAAATTTCTGGCTTTTCCAAATTTTTTTTTAGCATGACTTTCCATTTTTTTGCATAAAAGAGGTGGGTCGCACTTTATTTGGATGCCCCCTATAGAGGCTCTACTAAAATCTTCTGGTGATAATCAGTCGATTACCAACAACATTACGGTTAGGCTTAGGGTTAGGAGTAGGTGTGGGGTTTGCCTTGAAGTTAGGCTTAGGTTTAGGGTTAGTTGAAGTTCAGTTGAATCTGACTGGTGTTCAGTTGAACGTTACTCATAGACAGACTAAGCATTTACAAAGCAGCTACAGTGGACCGTCCAAATAAAGTGTTACCAAGAGGTGGATGGACGTTGTGGTGCGACACAGATAAAACGGAAGCATTCAGAAACGGTATTATTCGTAATTTTACGATAAATAAGGGCATACCTTCATTGCATGGTGCAGATCAATCCAACTTTTTCCTCAGGTCGGTTTGTTTTAACAGGTGTAAATTCTCTACTAAACAACTGAAACGTGGTTCAACAAAATCGCAGGTCTCCGTCCACTTCCACACCGACCCTGGTCCACTGTTGGTGGGAATGCATTGTTATGGTGGTCCACACTCAACGAGGGGGCTCTTCTAGCAGCATGTCAGCACCTCAGCGCAGTACCATCCGATTAACATGCCTGTTTTAACATTAGACTTCAGGCTCACTTCAGTCCTGCAGCACAAGCTGCTCATAATAACCACAGAATAATATGAGTGAAGAAATACTTTCGATTTTTTGGCCATGCTGTCACCTGATTGGTTAAATTTAAATTGGCAAAGCAGTCATAAAGACAAAGCAGCCAACGGTCATGGTTATTGCTTTGATTGTGATACACATAGAGGTTAAGCATCTATTTTCATTGCCATAACAGTAACTGTGAGAGTAACAGAAGAGTAAAAAAAACAGCCAGGGGTTTTCTAACTTTTGCACTGCAAAACCAAACCGAACTTTGGCGTGAAAACATCTAAATCTTTCACTTTGACTTGTTCTTTAATGAAACACTCGCACCAAGAGAAGTGCTAAGAGCAAATTCTGCTAAAGTTCAACACTAACTCAGCTGAAACTCCACAGCAGTCGCTTTATGGTGAAGATCAAACTTCTGCTTCAAAGCAGGGAACAAACCACGAGCAGCTATGAGCTCTACTGCGAAAGATGCTTTGTGATATGAAAGATTGTTTAGTGTGAAAACAAAACTTAAACTTCATGATGCAGCTTTTTGTTTTTTAAAACATTGCACCACTTTACCAGAAATATGACCATACATTAAATACTTCAATTCATCCACATGTAGTTGCTTTTGCTGCTTGATTATTTCTGGTACTGCTCTCTGGCACTGTTTTCACACATATGCAGACTGAGAAATCTGAAAGAAATCAGAGTAAGAGTTCACAGCACTGAGAAATCTGAAAGAAATCAGAGTAAGAGTTCACAGCACTGAGAAATCTGAAAGAAATCAGAGTAAGAGTTCACAGCACTGAGAAATCTGAAAGAAATCAGAGTAAGAGCTCACAGCACTGAGAAATCTGAAAGAAATCAGAGTAAGAGTTCACAGCGCAGAGAAATCTGAAAGAAATCAGAGTAAGAGTTCACAGCACTGAGAAATCTGAAAGAAATCAGAGTAAGAGCTCACAGCACTGAGAAATCTGAAAGAAATCAGAGTAAGAGTTCACAGCGCTGAGAAATCTGAAAGAAATCAGAGTAAGAGCTCACAGCGCTGAGAAATCTGAAAGAAATCAGAGTAAGAGTTCACAGCACTGAGAAATCTGAAAGAAATCAGAGTAAGAGTTCACAGCGCTGAGAAATCTGAAAGAAATCAGAGTAAGAGTTCACAGCACTGAGAAATCTGAAAGAAATCAGAGTAAGAGTTCACAGCACTGAGAAATCTGAAAGAAATCAGAGTAAGAGTTCACAGCGCTGAGAAATCTGAAAGAAATCAGAGTAAGAGTTCACAGCACTGAGAAATCTGAAAGAAATCAGAGTAAGAGCTCACAGCGCTGAGAAATCTGAAAGAAATCAGAGTAAGAGCTCACAGCACTGAGAAATCTGAAAGAAATCAGAGTAAGAGCTCACAGCGCTGAGAAATCTGAAAGAAATCAGAGTAAGAGTTCACAGCACTGAGAAATCAGAAAGAAATCAGAGTAAGAGTTCACAGCCCTGAGAAATCTGAAAGAAATCAGAGTAAGAGCTCACAGCGCTGAGAAATCTGAAAGAAATCAGAGTAAGAGCTCACAGCGCTGAGAAATCTGAAAGAAATCAGAGTAAGAGTTCACAGCACTGAGAAATCAGAAAGAAATCAGAGTAAGAGTTCACAGCACTGAGAAATCTGAAAGAAATCAGAGTAAGAGTTCACAGCACTGAGAAATCAGAAAGAAATCAGAGTAAGAGTTCACAGCCCTGAGAAATCTGAAAGAAATCAGAGTAAGAGCTCACAGCGCTGAGAAATCTGAAAGAAATCAGAGTAAGAGTTCACAGCCCTGAGAAATCTGAAAGAAATCAGAGTGAGAGTTCACAGCGCTGAGAAATCTGAAAGAAATCAGAGTAAGAGTTCACAGCACTGAGAAATCTGAAAGAAATCAGAGTAAGAGTTCACAGCGCTGAGAAATCTGAAAGAAATCAGAGTAAGAGTTCACAGCACTGAGAAATCTGAAAGAAATCAGAGTAAGAGCTCACAGCGCTGAGAAATCTGAAAGAAATCAGAGTAAGAGCTCACAGCACTGAGAAATCTGAAAGAAATCAGAGTAAGAGCTCACAGCGCTGAGAAATCTGAAAGAAATCAGAGTAAGAGTTCACAGCACTGAGAAATCAGAAAGAAATCAGAGTAAGAGTTCACAGCCCTGAGAAATCTGAAAGAAATCAGAGTAAGAGCTCACAGCGCTGAGAAATCTGAAAGAAATCAGAGTAAGAGCTCACAGCGCTGAGAAATCTGAAAGAAATCAGAGTAAGAGTTCACAGCACTGAGAAATCAGAAAGAAATCAGAGTAAGAGCTCACAGCGCTGAGAAATCTGAAAGAAATCAGAGTAAGAGCTCACAGCACTGAGAAATCTGAAAGAAATCAGAGTAAGAGTTCACAGCACTGAGAAATCTGAAAGAAATCAGAGTAAGAGTTCACAGCACTGAGAAATCTGAAAGAAATCAGAGTAAGAGTTCACAGCACTGAGAAATCTGAAAGAAATCAGAGTAAGAGTTCACAGCGCTGAGAAATCTGAAAGAAATCAGAGTAAGAGCTCACAGCGCTGAGAAATCTGAAAGAAATCAGAGTAAGAGTTCACAGCACTGAGAAATCTGAAAGAAATCAGAGTAAGAGCTCACAGCACTGAGAAATCTGAAAGAAATCAGAGTAAGAGCTCACAGCGCTGAGAAATCTGAAAGAAATCAGAGTAAGAGCTCACAGCACTGAGAAATCTGATTACTGAGCTACAATCCAGCTTCTTTACCAGATTTCTTAATCAGATTTCTAGACTTTGCTCCAATTTAAGAAATCAGACTGATGATGATCGGATTATTGAGCATATGTAAACGCACTCTGTGATAAATTTGCCCTTTTTTCAAAATTGCTTACTGTCCCAGGCCCAGTTATTTGCTGTAGAATGCAAACCCAGTACATTTTTAGTGGACAGAATAACTGTATTTCGCCAGATGGCCTAAAATTGATTCTTTACCTGAGTTGAATGTTTACTTGTATGGCTGAATGTATTTGTTTTTCTTGTGAATTGTTATGTAAAGCACTCAATAGCAAACATTATTGTTTGTTGATAACATTTAATACAAATTCTGCGGAATGAAGTAATCTCAAGTATGATTGTTTTTTCTGATTAGTGATTTTGTGCTTTTAAAATATGTGTTTGTACGTAAACAACCTAGTGTAATTTTTAGTACACGTATGACATTAGTGTAGTGTACCAATGGACTGTTGCACGATTTTGCAATCTCTTGCTTCAGTTGGCCTGCAAAATTCCCATCAATATCCATAGGTTCTATTCCAACATTGGAATTTAAATCACAATGCCTACTTTTAAGGCCACCACACACTGAACATGCCACATTGTCCAAAAATTCAAAAGCATACATTTTGAAAGAGAAACACACACCGACGCCAACACAGCGCGCTAATGTGCTCTGTTAAAGTCCTCAGCAAGTCACAGCGACTTGTAGATCACAAGAAGTGAGATTCTCACAAAATGCAGAAATGCAGCCAGTCTTTTAGGTAAACACACAGATGCTAATGCTAAGTTCCCTCAGGTAACGTTACTAGCCCAGCCTTTTTCAGTTCATATCTTTCAGCCAGTCTGTGGAGAGGTAGTGAACCCAAACCAAGTGTGGTGAGTGATACTAAATGCTTTACTTCGTCTAGATTATATGAGTTTTATTTAAAGATTATATGCTTTTAGCTACGCGATGCTGCATGTCTGGTGTGAGGTGGCCTTTGTTCTGTATGTGTCTGTTAGATTTGGAGAGAAACTGATGGTTGTGGGTTCTTGTCCCATTTCACCCTATTAAAATGTGTTTTTTCTCTCTCTCTCTCTCTCTCTCTCTCTCTCTCTGTTCTTTAGCGAATATTCCAACTCCATTGCCATTCAAATTGAACGCTCTCTGCAAGTTCTGTGATGTTCTGCCCAGCAGCTGTAACGCTACGGGCATCTGCTCATCAGAGTGCGACATCACATCCATCTGCGCGTATCGAGACGAGGTGTGTGTTAGCGTATGGTACGTATGTGTTTGGGTACGATACTCATGTGATAACGTATGTATATTTTAGAATGCAATAATGTGTATTAGAACATATGGTACATATGTGTCATATACATGCATTAGTAAACAGTAAATATACGTGTAAGCATACAGTACTTATGTGTCTTAGCATGTGGTACATATATGTATTAATGTGTACTATTTATTAATTACTGTATGGCAGGTGTTGTGTGCTATGAATGAGGAATAAATAACATAATGACCGTTTTAATTGAAATGAATTGAAGGGTGGTCTCTGACTTACTCACAGCACTGTACAGGATATGTACCATATGCTTTTTTACCATTTATGTAATAATAAACAGTAACAACATATCGCTCAGTAAGGAGAATGTGTTGTTTGTGTTATTAGGCACATAGATGGAGAGAACAGGACAGTGGAGACGGTGTGTCATGACCCCTCTCTGCCCTTTCACGGTGTGATGCTGGACGACTACAACAACACAGACTGTTTGATGAAGCAGTACAAAGGACTCGGGCCTGATTACTATATGTGCTCCTGCAAAGAAGAGGAGTGCAATGACAAGCTCATCTTTACAGGTGTGTGGGAGTGTCAGTGAGTGTGTGTGTGTGTGTGTGTGTGTGTGTTGGGGGTGAATGAATTTTAAATGCCTCACATAATTTTTATTAAAACACAATATTGCCATGTACTGCTGGACAAATTTGAAGCAAATCATTCAGTCATTCTCACAAAACATAAAAATAAACAATATAATGCCAATAAAATTTTCCGAAAATATTGATATAATTCTAATATAATCCCAATATATTATTTAGAAAATGTCAAGAAAATGTCAATATTACACCAATAAAATACTCAATATGTCAGTAAAAGTCCAATATATTAACAATGAACTGCTCAAAAAATACCAATAAAACCCATATAATACCTATAAAATGGTTAACAACCACAAGTAAAATGGTAACATAATACCAATAAAATCCTTAGAAGATACCAAATACCCTCTTTACCCCTACATTCCGGTACAGTAACTGCATTACTGCTGATCTGCTGACTGCATTATGGCCAATCTCACGATCCCTCTTCCCATCAGTCGTGAACAAGACCTGCCATCTTTTTCTGGGCTAAGACCATGGACTCAGACTTGGAGGTGCTGATCTGCATACCAACCACTTCATACTCAGCTGCAGTGAGCGCTGGAGGCATCCATGTGATTCAGCCTAAAGAACAACATCTCTGCAAATAGCAGAGATGCCACCCTCCAGCCTCCACACATAATGCCCTCCTGACCCTGGCTATGCCTTGACACCCTGTCCATGAATACCACGAACAGTAGTGGAGACAGGGCACAACCCTGGCAGAGTCCAACTCTAACACTGAAAGAGTCTTACTTAATGCTGAGTATACGGACACAGCTCTCACTCCGGGAGTACAGAGATTGAATAGCCAGGAGTAGTAGCCCCGGCACCCCATACTCCCGGAGGACCTCCCACAAGATATCTCAGGGAACCCGGTCGTAAGCTTTATCCAAATCCACAAAACACATGTAGACTGGGTTGACAAACTCCCATGCCCCCTCAACAATCTGATAGAGGGTGAAAAGCGGGTCCACTGTTCCACGACCGGGACGGAATTCGCATTGTTCCTCCTAAATCTGAGGTTCAGTTATTAGTTGAGGTCTCCATTCCTTGGCATAAACTTTCCCAGGGAGGCTGAGCAGTGTGATACCCCGGTATTTGGCACACACCCTCAGGCCTCTTTCTTCAAAATAGGGACCACCACTCCAGTCTGCCAGTCCAAGGGTACTGTTCCCAAGGTCCATGCAATATTGCAGAGGCAAGACAGCCCCACAATATCCAGAGCTATAAGCATCTCCAGATGAATCTCATCCACCCCCGGTGCCTTGCCACTGAGGAGTTTGCGAACTACCTCAGTGACCTCCACTAGAGAACTTGCACTTGACACGTTAGAAGCCTCTGGCCCTGACTCCCATGAGGGAGGCATGTCTCTCAGATTAGGTTCCTCAAAATGCTCCTTCCACCGACCAACTATATCCTCATTTCCAGTCAGCGTTTCTCCACCCATGCCAAATATAGCTTTTGTGAAGCCACCTGACCTCTCCTAAGTCACCGGACAGTGATTCAGAACCTCCTTGAGGCTGACTGAAAGTGTTTTTCCATGGCCTCACTGAACTCCTCCCACACCCTGGATTTCGCATCTGCCACTGTTGCCGCTACTAACTTTTTCACTTGTTGGTACCTATCTGCTGAATCAGGAGTCTTCCGGGTCATCCAGTCCCTAAAGGCCTCTTTCTTCAGCTTGATGGCCTCCCTCACCACTGGTGTCCACCTGGAGGTTCTTGGGTTACCACCCTGACAGGCATCAACAAGTTTTGGCCATAGCTATGCCCAGCAGCTTCCACAATGAAGGTTTTGAACAAGGTCCATTCAGACTCCATGTCCCCTACCTCCTCCAGAACATGAGAAAAGCTCTCCCAGAGCTGGGAGTTGAAATCATTCCAAACAGGTGCCTCTGACATTGGTTCCCAGCACACCCTCACTATTCACTTGGACCTACCGGGTCTGACCACCAGTCTTACCTGCCATCTGACCCACTCATTGCCAACATGAGCATTGACGTGTCCCAGCAAGCCTATATAGTCTGTAGGCAGGGCCCTTTCTAGAATCCTGCCCGCTCACTCCAAGAAGGCCGAATACTCCAACCTGTTATTCGGTGCATAAGCACAGACAACAGTTTTTCTCTCTGTGATTTTGATCTGCATTAATGCGACACTGTGGCTGGAGGTGAGCCCAACTATATCTAGTTGGTACCTCTCAACCTCCTGCACAAGCTCTGGCTCCTTCTCCCCCAGTGAGCTTACAATACCAAGAGTGAGTTTCTGCCTCCAGGGTCTATGCCACCAAGGGTTTCCCTGCCGTTTCCCACTGCCTATACAGCACTGCACCGGTCTCCCATGCTGGACCTTGTGGGTGGTGGGCCCATATGGTGCCCCTTTGTTACTTTTTCAGGCTGAGCTGAGCCAGGTTACCTGGGCTGCCCGGCCACCAGGCACTCGCTGAGGAACACTACCCCCAGGCCTGGCTCCAGGGGTAGGTCTTGGTAACCCTCTCCCAGGAAGGGTACATGGTTTTCTGTGTCACTTTGTCATGGAGGATTTTTTGGATTGAGTTAGTCTGGGTCTTCACTCCAGAACTGTTCACCTTGGGAGACCCTACCAGGAGCATATTGCTCCAGACAACTTAGCTCTGAAGATCCCTAGACCGCACATGCCCTGTTGCCATGGCAAAGTGCTGATCCAGTATAATACCAATAAAATCCTTAGAAGATATCAATAAAACACTAATATAATACTAATAAAATCCTTAGAAGATATCAATAAAATGCTAGGGGGTCCCTTTGCGGTGGTCTCTGTGTGTGGGAACGTGTTCTGTGTGTTGATATGTTTAGCTGAGATGGTTGAAGCTGAGGCTTTTACAGGCCTGAGGTGGAACAGCGCTGTGGGTGACGTCGGCCAGACATGGTTTAACCTGTAATCACACATTTCAGACACTTGTTTTGTCTCTCTCCCTCTCAAACACACACACACTTGTTTCTGTACAGTGTGAGGACGTGTAGTCACACCCATGTCCCACATGCACGCCAGAGGATTGTTTATCTGGGCAGTGAGTGTGTTTATGTCGGCGAGAACACAACAGAACACCAGAATAAACACAAATAAACACGAAACCAGCAGTCAGTGCTCAGAATCTGTTCCCTCTGAACTCCAGCCATCACGTTCCATCAACTGATTTCATTTAACGATGAGTGATTAGATAATCCACGCTCTTAAATAGATCTTCAAGGGTTCTTTAGTACAGAAAATCGTTCCATATAGAGCCACTCAAAGAACCGTTTAATGACTAAAGTGTTCTTCAGACTGATGCAGCAGGTGATGTACATGGTTCTGTGTAGCACTCTAAAGGGTTCTTCTGTTGTTATAATGTTTCACTTGCAGGGGCCTTGCAGGGAAACAAGCTAATTAAGTCATGGCCATGACTTAATAAAGCATGGGAATGAGATCCTAATGTGTGGCCGCAACTTAGGAAGGTGTGGGAACGAGGTCCTAATGCATGGCCACGACTTAGTGAGGCAGGGAAATAAGATAATTAAGTCATGGCCGTGACTTAATAAAGCATGGGAATGAGATCCTAATGTGTGGCCATGACTTAGCAAGATGTGGGAACAAGGTCCTAAGGCATGGCCAAGACTTACTAAGGCATGGGAACGAGATCCTAATGCATGGCCATGACTTAGTAAGGCGTGGGAATGAGATAATAATGTGTGGCCATGACTTAGTAAGGCGTGGAAGCGAGATCATGACTTACTAAGTCGTGGACATGCGTGATTTGTATTTATACAGGATGTCACTATTGGGGTTCCGTAGGATCATTCCAGATTTTCCCAGATTTTTGTGCAGGACTTTATATTTGTGAATTTCTATATTGCTTAAGATTAAGCTCTGCTACATAATCCTGATGTAACCATGATGTAAACGTCTAATTTTAGATTTTTGGATGCTGTCATAAGTTGTCCTGCCAGATAATATTCGGTAATATGACAGTGTCATGTTATCATTACTGGTAACCGTTAAGAGATTTGATGTTATGACAGTTTATAATGTGACATTATGCAAAGCGTTTTGCAGTTTATTCTCATGTGCGGGCATTTTTTTGGTCAGGAAAAATCCCCCTCCCCCGCCCCTGGAAACCTGTTGCTCTTCTTTGCCCATCTAAATTTGAAACCTGACATACCAGATCACACCAGGTCACTTCACACATCTTGAGTATCAGGATTATATCTAGATAAAGATAAAAATCCATATTAAAAGTGCAGGTGTAAACGCAGCCATTTAAAACAGATTTGAATCTGATCACTTTGGGAAACACATTTCAGCCAGACCCCCTCAGTCTCTCTCATAGAGGGGCCTAGGACCCCCAGCCCCCTCCAAACTCAAACCCTGGCAGCAAGTGGGCTAAATGTTACACCCCTAAACTAATTAGAGCGAACCATAATGTTAACCTCACTTAGGAATGTTTTTCTCTCTCGCTTTCATTCTTTAATCCTTGTTTTTCTCCAGTTTTCCTACAAAGGCTTGTTGTGTCTGTCCTGAAATCTTCTGGAAACAAGTTCAGGCAACACAAACACGCCCCGTCTGTGCGCAGGGAAAGTTCAGACGTGTGGTTTCCTGTCTAAGTTTAGAATGCAAAGCATGCAGCAGAAACATGACAGAATGTGAGACTGTACACTGTGATATTTAAGAAGAGGTCACATGACTCGCTTCTCTAACACCTTCAGAGCTGACTTCAGTCTCCCTCACGGATGGCTCACGGTCCCGCCAGGCCCCTCTGCACATGTCTTTGTAGACGCCCTGGACCCCAAATGAGATTTAACTTCACTTTGAGCAAAACAAACTTGTGTTGTTTTTTTGTTGTTGTTGCTGTATTTTTTAAATATTACTTTTTTTATCGTGCAAAATCATCACCATTAGCTAAAAATGTCTTATCTTCAAAGTAGGAGTCCTTTCTCAGGAGAAAACATGCTTAACTTTCAGTTTCAGTTCATGTAAAGAAATTTTATTCGGAATCATTTCTGTTGGACTGTTAATCGTGACATGTGCACACATTTACGGCATTTGGCTGACAGTTTGATCATTTTACACAGGGAGGCGAAGGTGGTGTTAGGAGTCTTGCCCAAGGACTCTTATTGGTATAGTGTAGGGAGGTTACCCAGGTGGGGGATTGAACCCCAGTCTACAGTGTAGAAGGCTGAGGTGTTACCCACTACACTAACCAACCACTATGTATTCACACGATGTACCACTAGAGCCACTGGTGTTTTCTGACTCTAATGCCAAAGTTTTGACGATATGCTTTTTTAACCTCATTGTCAACAAGACGTAGATGATTTTTCTGCACACTGTGAATTTGTGAAAGTGTTTCTTCTTGTTTTCTTTTTAAAAACAAAATTTGAATCATAATGCAAAAGCATTAACAGGTCCAGGGCAACTTAGCTCTCTGGCTTAGTGAGTAATTTACCCCTGGGGACTCACATAGCTTGTGTGACTCATTTGTATCCATAGCCTTTGCTGTGGTCACATTTGTAAAATGTGAATTTCACAGATTTTCACTCAACAAATTAGTCCACAAACTTGTAGTCTTGGTGGGCAACACAGGTGGTGGGCTGAAGGCCAAAGAGACAAAACAAAATAGAAAATAAAGAAAGAAGGTGGGTCACATTTTTAAATTGTATTTTATAACATTGTGCTAGTTTGTTAGTAAAATACTGCAAAAATAAAAGTTTAAATGAATTTAATGCAAAAAAAGTTTTGACGTGCAAAATCTAAATAAAAACACCATGCAATGATGTAAAAATCATGTACCCTATATTTATGTGAAAATAGTGACAACATATCAGAAGTTAAAACTGAGGAATTTGATAGTTTTTTTAAAAATATATGCTTGTTTGAATTTGTTATGATTTGAGAAAAATGTTTTAAAAAAAAAGCAAAAAAAAACTAGTAAAGTTGTATGATACTTAAGAAAACACCTGGTGGAGCATCTTATAACTAAATATAGTAATTGGCAACACATTTATAAACCAGATATATACAGAATCCAGAAATGCTGCCGCCTTCTCTGGGGCTGAGCTCATTCACAGAGGACAGAGGCAAAGTGGAAAAGAATGTAAAATAGCAAGAACTTGAGAATTTCATCATCTATGGTACATAACATCATTAAAAGATTCAGAGAATCTGGAGAAATCTCTGTACTTGAAGGACAAGGCCGAAAACAAATCCTAGCTGGACATGATCTTCAGGCCTTCAGGCACCACGGCACCCACCCACTTCAACGGACACCCGCTCAACTCAACTAATGAGTTAGTTGATGTTTGGCTACCAAATGCTGGATGACATACTGAAAAAAACTGAAAGTTGTGAAAGGGGATCTGGCTCTGTTTAACAGGTTTAGATGCATTTTTGTTTGGCCTCCAACTGTAATTTGACTTCAAAGCTGTATTTAAAAAAGACCTCAGCACAGAGAAGGAATTACTCGTTTTCTGTTCTCAGGCTTGCGAAGCCTCAAAGGCTTCAGTAAATTAATTCTACACATGATTCAGTACATTCATTCAATCGTGTGTATAACTGAATACTCATCAAACTCGATTTGGCTAAAATGTAGCATTGTTTTATTCCCCCATCCACTTTCTTGCTGATGGTAGTAGCATCTCTGAGAGAAGCGAAAAACCATGGTTAAAATAAAGCCCCCGGTTTGAAAACCACCTCTGTGGGTCATGTCCATGCAAACCTTGCGAGAACAGTTTCCAGACCCACGGTCCCTCCACGAACCCAGCCACACAAACGTATCAGTGTGCCAAAATAGAGGTGTGGAACAAAACCATGTGAACTTGTCACTTCACATGATGTCACTGTTGACGGACAAGTGGGCAGCACCACAGGCAAAAAAACACAGCATAGCAACTTGGCTTCATAACTAAAATTATTTTTCATCTGTGTCGGCTTTTAATCAGCAGCTAATTACTCTACAAGTCAGCTGAAACTTGACTAAAGCCAGAACAGATGCTGGGACACAGCTTAAAAACCCAAACCATTTTCTTGGAAAGGAATCAGTTTGATTAGTGATTTACTGGCTGCTCTGTAGTGTCATGTGTTTTGCAGCTTGTGATCATTACTGATATGTTTTTCTTTGCTGCACACTTGCAGCTTATTTGTCACTAGCCAGTCTGCTACTACAAGCAGCCAATAACTGTCCAAGTCCACCCCACCCAGCCAGCCATAAAATCCCTCCATACGAGGCACAACCTGTCCTGGGATTATCCACAATGACTGCGTTGCCTCAAAATGAATCCCTCCCGCAAATAATTTGGTGGGTATAAAGACGTGTTTGAGTGGAAATGTCGACATTTAAATCAAGCAAACTCAGTGTATAGTTTTGTTTTTCAGCGTACAGAACTGCAGAACCTGGCCTTTTTCTTTTTTTAATTGAGGGCTGAAGAACAGAGTTCACCTGTTGATGAAACGATGATGAAACTGATTACCTATGTGCCAAATAACACAGTGTATCTTTGTGGCATCTAATTGGTCTATTGAGACATCTCTATCTCTTTTCCCACTGTTATCTCAAAATTTCCTGAAAGTCCAACATTTAAAAAAAATCAACTTTTTAATCTACTTATAAGTGATAAAGTTGTAAATTGTACGTCTGAAGTTGAAGAAGCTCGTATGAAGCATGCTTGATTTACCTGATGACTTTTAGGCTTTAATTCAGCCATGCTTTAAAAAACAGACACTTTGGGTATTATCTTTTGGCAAAGAGACACTTTATATCTGATGAAAAACATAACATAGCAGCCACCTAACAACCACCTGGGGTACCATAGTAATGGCATAGCAACACCTCAGCAACCACCTGGGATAACATAGCAACCACCTAACAACTTTGCAACCACCTGGGGTATCATAGGAATGGCGTAGCAGCACCTAAGCAATCACTTGGGATATTATAGCAACAGCCTGGTAACACCTTAGCAACCACCTGGGATACCATAGCTGTGGCCTACCAACACCTAAACAATCACATGGGATATCATAGCAATGGCCTGGCAACACCTTAGCAACCATCTGGGACATCATAGCAATGGCATAGCAACACCTTAGCAACCAACTGGGACATCATAGCAATAGCCTGACAACACCATAGCCACTATCTAAGATACTGCAATGGTCTAGCAACACCTTAGCAGCCATCTGGAATAGCATGGCAACCACCTACCAACACCTAAGCAATCACCTGGGATATTATAGCAATGGTCTAGCAACACCTCAGCAACCACCTGAGACAACATAGCAATGGCATAGCAACACCTTAGCAACCAACTGGGACATCATAGCAATAGCCTGACAACACCATAGCCACTATCTAAGATACTGCAATGGTCTAGCAACACATTTGCAACCATCTGGATTAACATTGCACACACATAGCAAAACCTAAGCAACTGCCATAGCACCAGGTACCATTGCAATGGCTTGCCAGCACCTTGGCAACCACCATAGTACCATAATAATTGTATTCCTGGTGGAATACCATTGCTATGTCTGGCAACCACCTTAGCAACTACCAGGGAGACCTTAGCAATGGCCTAGCAACACCTCAGCAGCACCAAAGTATCATTCACAAACTTTTCCCTTTCAGTTTGACTTTCACAAACTCTCCCCTTCTAGTTTCAATGATTTCCAATAAAAAATTCAATATGTTAACTCAGGCACAGAACATATGTCTGCAATGGGACATACAATCAATAATCCCGCTGTAAATTACCTTAATTTATTCTCCTGTTCTGTAAAATGTCCAGGCATGGTCGTACCTTTACTGTCGCTCTTGGTGACATTCATTTCTGGATAGCTGCTTTGAGATAGCGCCTGTTGTAGAAAGCCCTGTCACAGTAAATTCTGTTCTGTCTGGTCACAGCGCCTCGTCCAAAAGGCCCGGAGATTCCCATTATCCTGATCAGCCTGCTTCCTCTGCTGATCCTGGCTGTCCTGATCATTTCATTCCTCTACTTCCGTCTACAACACCAGCAGCACCTGAAGACTGGCGCCAAGTCTATGTGCCCCAGCCATGACTTCTGCGACACTCACGCCATCATGAACGATGTGGACCATCATGAGAGCAGCTCAGCCCACGCCAACAGCCTGAACCACAACATGGAGCTGCTGCCTATCCAGCTGGACGGCGTGGTGGGGAAGGGACGCTTTGCCGAGGTCTATCGTGCAAGGCTCAAACAAAAGCCCACCAGTGCCAGCGGGGCCAATGGGCCTTTCCAGACCGTAGCGGTGAAGATATTTCCCTGTGAGGAGTACGCCTCGTGGAACTCAGAGAAGGAGATCTTCTCAGACGCCGAGCTGCGGCATGAGAACGTTCTGCACTTCCTGACGGCGGAGCAGCGCAGGGCGGAGGGTCAGTACTGGCTGATCACGGCCTACCACGACAAGGGGAACCTGCAGGAGTACCTCAGGAACCACCTGCTGAGCTGGGAGCAATTGCACAAGTAAAGTTTGGGGTTCCAAAGATTGGAATCCATGTTTTCATTTATTGAAAGCCAGTTTTCTTGCAGATACACAATCATTCAAAGGTTTGCTATCAATGAATTCAATGATATCAAATTGCATCGTTGTATATTTTGTCATTCAAAACTTGGATGTCTCTGATAAAAATGTCATAATTCACAAATGCAATCAGTGTCTTCAATGAAGTAAAAACAATTATGGTGCACTTGAAGTTCTGCTTAGACATTTGAAATCCTCCCTTTAGAAGTTTGGAGTCAATGTTTTAACTAAAATAGAACCAGTTTTATTGCAGAAACACTACATTCAACGGTTTGGATAACCATAAAAATGTCGATCAATGTTTTCAAAAAGTCAGTATAAAACATGGAATGATCTGTTCAAATGTTTGAGATGTTTTCAATAAAATATGACACCAGCTATTTGTGGGTGAAGAATGTATAAAATGATTGTAATATTTTTACTTACTTGCAGGAATCTGTTAATAAAATAAAGACATTTTTGATGTGTGCAGAATGATGAACAGAGATGTAGAAGATTCTCCGATATTTCCTCTACAGTGTTGAGAACAAAGTCCTAATAAAATAAATATGCAAAATATTAAGCATTTTGACAAAATGGTAATCAAATCTCGAGGTGTTTAACTTGATTAGATATTATTAGGGTACTTTTTTATCATTTAATCATTTCTTTATATCAAAACTTCTGAAAATAAATGTGTTTTATAAAATAACACAATTCTATGATACATTTTATAAAATGACAGTCCTAATTCTTAATACAACTGAATATTGAATAAAGAACATTGTAACAAAAACATAAGTACATGTTCTATAATTTGAAGCATTGCTTTGAACACATTTGTATGACAGTGGAAATTTCCATTTTGCATAACAATACAAATAAGAATATGTGCTGCATGATGGGGAATATACCAAAGATCATACATGCCTTTGAAAAGTATATTACCACATGTATTGCTGGTATGCTTTTGTCAGAGTGCCCACGTGTTCTACGTTAACCCTTCTGATAATTCTGTATGTTGAAAAATTTAAATAAAAATACTAATAATTTTGTCTGTTGAAATAACTTTTCTGAACAAATACAGACCCCACATGTTAGACTGAATGACCAATAAAGGTAAAAGTAAACAATAAATAATATGATGTGATTATGGGTTTAGAGTTCACTCTCTCATGTTATTGATCGTGAAACTTGATCGCCATTTTTCAAATACGTGGTATTTTGCTTAATAATTATACAACCTCAGTGATTTACACAGGTTTATTCATTATTACCGAATCTTCTACAGGTCTGTTTATTGTGGAAACATCTCATTTTTGTTCATATTTATTAACAGTCCTACAGATTTTGTTGAAACTTCGAGTTTTTGTTTGGTAGCATCATATTACAGTCATGTTATACTCATAACTGCAATAAAACTGAAATGATACATTACAGTCATTATATAAAATGTATCAGTAGTGAACTGTGCTGTTTATGCTGGTACCCCTTTGGGGTTTGCAATAGTATGTTAGTGCTAAGTCAATGCTGGTGCACAAAACAGACAGCTTGTAAGTTCTGTGTTCTGTAATAGAGCTGCCGCCACTGTTTTCCATTCCTAACAACCACCTGAAACCCGGTTAGGCTAAGACTCATACTCACAGTACCTTATCTTGAACTTCCAGAAGGCCTAGACTGAGGTATTTCTTACAAAATTGGTCGGATTACAAAAATGAAAAGTGACTGGTTCCTCTGTCACTTCTGAATTAGAATGATTATTATCTAACATAAAACATGAGAGTCTAAGTAGTTCATTTTAAAAGCTCAGTTGGCTGTTTTTGCCAAGATGCCACAGAGAAAGCAACCTTGATTTGATCATTTTCCATAAGAATTGAAGGCATTGTTTGCTGACCAAATCTATCAGTGACATCAAAGAAATACAACAAATACTTTACAAGACTTTAAATAAAACAGCCATGATTCAAGTGTCAAGTATAAACAAAATAAAAATCACAGACATGTTTTAGTTATCAGAAACCGTTAGACCTTCTCGAAAGGCCTACAAAGTACCTGAAGGTTCCTCACTGAAACATCAGTTACTACTAATAGCTACTCAGTTGACTTCAAACTTTTGAATGATGGTTCACATTTGTAAGAAGGAGCATACAAATATAAAGACTCTTCTGCTAACAAGTAAAGTCGAATGCTAATATCAGTGTCTGTTTGCAGGCTGGGTGGGTCTCTGGCCCGGGGTGTTGCCCACCTGCACAGCGAGCGAACTCCCTGCGGACGCCCTAAAGTGGCCATCGCCCACCGGGACCTGAAGAGCTCCAATGTTCTAGTCAAGGATGACCTGACCTGCTGCCTCTGCGACTTCGGCCTCAGCCTCCGTCTGGACAGCTCAATGTCCATTGACGAGCTCGCCAACAGTGGACAGGTGAGACGCAAAAATCTGATAGAATACACAACCATATGAACTTGTGCGTTTACATGTTCACGATTTGCAACAGCAGACAAACTAATCTGAAAGAGATGTGCTGCATGTGTTCTGCTCAGGTGGGCACTGCCAGGTATATGGCCCCAGAGGTGCTGGAGTCCAGAATCAACCTGGAGAACATCGAGTCCTTCAAGCAGACAGATGTCTACTCTATGGCTCTGGTGCTGTGGGAGATGACCTCCAGATGTACTGCCATTGGAGGTACTCTATGGTGGTCATTAACGTATGGCTTTATTACAGAAACCTACCTTGTGCTTCCACGCACTGGCCACTTTATTAGAAACACCCACCTTGTGCTTCCACTCACTGGCCACTTTATTAGAAACACCCACCTTGTGCTTCCACTCACTGGCCACTTGAGCAGCTCTGTCTAAATAATGACCAAATAATAAAAGAATAGAGGATGACCAACTCAAACTATTCATCAACAGATGAGCTACAGTTTCTAAATTGACACCAGCAAGGTGGAGCTTCAGGAGAGGGGTTTCTGATAAAGTGGCCAGTAAGGGTGAAAGTACATGTCTGGCATGATTGTGCTAGTTATAGTGTCCTTTTAGCTTTAGCAAGTTGTTGCTACCTCAGTGGTTCCAGAAGTTTCTTTCTTAAAGTAAAAAAATTGGAATGTCTAGAGATTATTACAGTAACAAATACAGGAAATAAGCAACGCAAAAGTTTTCCCCCCGGCACAGAGCTGCCATTGTTCTGCCAGGCTTCAGAAGAACGCAAACCACTGTCCATGTCAATACAGGTCAGTCTAGAGAGAGAGTATGGGTCAACCACTACACCTCCATTCAAAATTCTGGAATATGTCGTTGTTATTTTGCTCAATAATAAGATATTCTAAACTAGACACTGGAATGTTCTGAGGTTTCTGTATTTCTTTATAGTATATCATGATCATCCATCATATTTTTGTCAAATTATCTGGTTTGAGATTTGGCAGCCAAATATGTGTTCTTGGTACGAATTTTATCATAACTTCATTTGGTTTATTACATTCATTCCAGATGTTCTGGATGATAGTTTTATTAGAACTTGATTCTAGACATTAAGTTTAGTAAAACTTCATTCTGGCTATTACTTTTTTAGAACTTAATTCCAGATATTATTTTTATTAGAAGTTAATTCTAGACATTGACTTTATTTTAATTTCATTAGAATGTAACTATAAATATTAATTTTTCTAGATATTATTTATATTATTAATATTTCTAGATATTAATTTTATTAGAACTTCACTCTGGATATTACTTTCATTAGAAATTCGTTCTACACATTAGTTTTATTAGAGCTTCATTTTGGATGTTAATTTTATTACAATTTCATTCTGCATATTACTTTCATTAGAAATTCATTCTACACAGTATTTCTAGCAGAGCTACATTCTGGATTTTAATTTTATTAGAACAAAATCCTGAATATTCGTTTTATTTGAACAAACTTCTGGCTACTCACTTTATTAAAAACTTTTTTTGGAATGCATGTTCTTTGATCGTTTTATTAGAGCTAGATTTTCACGTGAATCTTTAGAATCATCTACCGCTTCTTCATGTTTCTAAATACCTTAAAGGTCCACTTGTTGGCTGCTTGTTATTTTCTAGCTGTTGCAAATCAGTTGTTGAGCACACATCACATCACATCACATCACATCACAGAAATGAAGATCGGAATTATTTTATTATTATTATTATTGATTCCACTGTTTTCACTGCAGTAGTTTCAGACTTTAGAACTGCTGTGTCCAGTTCAGGAGTCAGGAATGTTTTGGGTTCAGTCAGAGAGGTGTCCTGGGTCTGACTTACCGTCCACACTGCTGGAACTAATTTTCCCACTTCCTGTTTATCTGAGGGGAGCTCATGCAGGAATAACAGAAAGTGCCGAAAGCCTACAGTGGCCCATAGTGGTCATTTATGATCTGATGCGGTGGGACACACTTCGGTGGGGTTACAATGAACAAAACTACGAACGCAACATTTTTGCTTTTGTTCCCGTTTTTCGTGAGCTGAACTCCAGGATCGAAGACTCTTTCTATGTAAACAAAAGGCCTTTTTCTCTCAAATATTCTTCACAAATGCATCTAAAGCTCTTCTGCTTTCTGATAATCCATCCACCCCACAGCTGTGGCATCTCAAGATGCTGATTAGACATGATTATTGAACCGGTGTGCCTTAGACTGGCCACAGTAAAAGGCCAAGTTCGATCCCTGGAGATGCTACAGCCATCCGTGCCCGGGAGTCCGAGAGAACACAGCTAGCCTCGCTGTCTGGGTGGGCAGGATGGCCCCTGTCTTCCCGATCATTCATCACGTCGCATTAGCGGCAGTTTGAAAAGATGCGGTCGTGCTTCACGAGCTTTAGAGGAAGCTTGTGTTAACCTTCGCCTTCCTAGTGCTGGCGGTATTGTGTGATTGGGGGAGTCCTAACTTTGGGGAGAAATTGGGGGGAGGAGTCCAAAAAAACAGCATTATCAGAATGAACCATATCCCATAATGCTTTAGCTCGAAGTCAACTTAACGGTAATTTGCTGTTAAGATTAGTTGATTTCAGAATAAAATCATAGAACACAAATGCTGCATCATATAATAAGTATGACTACTAATAAGAATCAATAGTGTACTTTGTCCATTTGTATAAATTTAATTCAGTTAACCCGTGTGTGGTGTTGGGGTCTGTGGCACCCTTTTTTCAATGTTCACCAAAAGAAAAAATGATGATTTATTATTAATTTAACCTCAGATTCTTGGGTTTTGCTCGTTTTCTGTGAAGAACATATAAAATAGCCTATTTTCAGGGTCTTCACTCTGGGGGACACATTTATATTACACATGTGTGAACCTGCAGGGAGTAACTCCCTGTCCTTTGGAGAACTCTGGACAACTCCTACATGGCCTGCTGTTAGTGTGTGAGTGTGTGAGTGTGTGTGAGGGTGGACACCATGGACAGGCTGCTGACTGGCTACAGCTGCTAAAGGAGAACCCTACTCTGGATACTTGGGATGTTTTAAACGTCTGGTATTTTTATATAAATTTTTACGGCTGTATTGATGTAAAAAGCAGTAATGTGGTGGGTCCAGCAGACCACTGAGTAATAAACCCTTCAGCGCCACACAAGGGCTAAGGTTTATTTTGTGAATTACCGATTATAATGCAGTGATCTGTCATGGGAAGTGAGGTGCAGTTTACTGTAAATGAGTCTTGGGCTGATTCAGACAGGGTTGCCCACTGATAGAAGAACAGCCCTGATATCATCACACTCTCCACATCCACGTAGCGTATCTCTGAGCAGGATCTGCTGTGTTGTCTGCTGCTTTCTTAGAGGAGGCTTGTGTAACTAACAGCAGGTCTGGGCAGGGAACACAACTGAGACCATAGACAGTTAGCGTGGAGTTGAAGGGGAGCGGTTTGGTGTAAAACGCTCCGTTCTAGAGTCAGAGCCGTTCACAGTGGTGGTGATAGGAACCAGACGTCCCTCTAAAAGCTCCTCACAGAAAGTTCCTACATGAAATGGTTCCGATTTCACGGCCTGATGATGAGACGCTGTTTTATGGAATTTCTGCTCACCAAATTACCACCATGGCAGCAATGCGAATTTCCATTAGCACTTCTCTGTGATATTCCGTCCTATTTAGCACGAAGCTAACAGTGTTGGCTGAATCTCGTATCACCCCCTACGCTGCGTTTGGTTATCAGAGATAACTGCAACTTCTAAGGGTTCAAATTTAATCACAGGAGCTTGTACTGGTGATATAATTGGGTGTTAAGGTCATGCGTATCTGTGGGAGAAGCCTTAAAGTGGCTGATGACACTGTAAGAGTGACTGGCTTCGACAGTGAGTTTCGGTTCCTCAACCACTTGTTGTTGTTGATGTGTCTTACACTGAGCAGTGTTTAGACCTGCGGTCAGTGTAACTGCACCACGTTAGTGACACTGACATAGGCTTGTAAACATACTCCTGACTTTTATCTCTCGGTTTAAACTTTCAGCCTGCAGGTCATTTGTGAAACGCAGCTTGCGCTCTATAAAATTAAGACATTGTAGACTTTTGTCCTCCATTTCAGTTCTTAAGAACCACCAGACCCTGTCTCCATCTCAGCTGGCCCAGCTCTTCAGCTCATTAGTGCTCTTTTATGAAGATTGTGCTCGTGTCTAGGTCGTAAACACCAGGTCATAAATGCATCATGATGTTCAGATCTTTGTAACAGTCGCTGTGCTGAAACCCTGTTTTCGTTGTGTTGTGAAGCTGCTGGGAAAGTTGCTAAAGTCCTGTGTGGTTGCTCTGCGAGCCACTAAACGCTGAAGGTGCTGAAAATGCAGAGTTTCTGTTTTGTTTTTGCAGAAATGTCGGTGTGGTTAGAGAAATGCTCGGCCTACTCTCGTAGCTGCAGGAGGAAACGCTCATATCAAAAATAGGAAGTCCCGTCTCTGTGAAACTCACTGCTACGCGACTCGACTTCCTGCCAGTGCGCTCAGATTCCCCTGGCTTTCAGGCTGACCGGCGTTCACTCTGGGGTTTTTCTACTCAGTGCTGTCGACTGTCCCCGTTTCACTTTTTACTCACACACACCTAAACTTTTTCAGCACCATCACTTTCCAGCCACACAGAGTGTAACCAAATCACTATCCTGCTCCAAACACCATCATTTACCAAAAACATTACAATACAACATTTCAATACAAAACCCCATCACTTTCTAACAGACACCAAAATATTGACCAAAAAACACATTACGATTTGAGACCATTCACCAACACTGTCCTCCAAACTGCATCATTCACCAACAAATACCAACACTGTCCTCCAAACTCCATCATTCACCAACAAATACCATCATTCACCAACAAACACCATCATTCACCAACAAATACCAACACTGTCCTCCAAACTGCATCATTCACCAACAAATACCAACACTGTCCACCAAACTGCATCATTCACCAACAAACACCAACACTGTCCTCCAAACTCCATCATTCACCAACAAATACCAACACTGTCCACCAAACTCCATCACTCACCAACAAATACCAACACTGTCCTCCAAACTCCATCATTCACCAACAAATACCAACACTGTCCTCCAAACTCCATCATTCTCCTCCAAACACCATCATTCACCAACAAATACCAACATTGTCCTCCAAACTCCATCATTCTCCTCCAAACACCATCATTCACCAACAAATACCAACACTGTCCTCCAAACTCCATCATTCTCCTCCAAACACCACCATTCTACACCAAACACCACCATTGTCCCCAAGCAATGTCATTCTTTACCAAACACCATCATTCTACATCTGACTGCATCACTCTTCCACAAACACCTGTGAAATTGTATATTCCGTCTTTGAACATTCTCCAGTGTGATCCAATACAGTCAAATACACTTGAAGAAATCTTAAATTCACAACACAAAACATCAGAAGCATAATAGTCGCCTGTTGTGATGTTTTGATGGCCCAAATAAAAGGTGTAGTAGATTGGAGCGTCCTGGCTGAGAACTTTTAGCCCAGGCTTTCAGCTGCGTTTGACTGGCTGCAGTCCCGTGTTCTCCTGTGATGCTCTGCATTGTGAAACTCGGGCTGCTGTCTGATCCTGACTAAATCCTGTGCGTCTGTGTGTGCAGAGGTTAAGGAGTACGAGCTGCCGTTTGGGAAGCTGAGGGAGCATCCGTGTGTGGACAGCATGAAGGACAGTGTGATCAGAGACAGAGAACGTCCAGAGATACCCAGCAGCTGGTTCAAACACCTGGTAAACACACACACACACACACACACACACACGTGGAACCAAGCTAACACCACAGCCAGCCCCACTCCACTGATCTAGTCCTAGCACTGTTACACGTTTAGCTGTTGCTTGTTCAGTTAAGTGATACTTTTTTAATCCCTCAAACGGGGAAATTCCGCCTCCGCATTTAACCCATCCGTGAAGTGAAACACCACATACACACTAGTGAATACACACACACTAGGGGGCAGTGAGCACACTTGCCCGGAGCGGTGGGCAGCCCTGTCCACGGCGCTCAGGGAGTAGTTGGGGGTTAGGTGTCTTCCTCAAGGACACCTCAGTCATGGACTGTCGGCTCTGGGGATCGAACCGGCGACCTTCCGGTCACGGGGCCAATTCCCTGACCTCCAGCCCACGACTGCCCCAAACAATTAATCCATTGAAATGCAGTCTTTTTCTATTGTGCTCAGCTTTAATTACACAGAATCAAAACCAAAAAACTTTTGTGAGCAAACTTTAAGTCAACATATCCATTGCTGTGGAATCCCACATGGTTGCTAAGTTGTTGCTATGGTATCCTAGGTGGTTGCCAAGACATTACTAGGCCATTCCTATGTTATCCTATGATGTTGCTAATGCTCCTACACCTCTGCTACAGAATCCCAGGTGGTTTCTAAGGTGTTGCTAGGCAGTTGCTAGGGTATCCTAGGTGGTTGCCAAGACATTGCTAGGCCATTCCTATGTTATCCTATGATGTTGCTAAGGCTCCTACACCTCTGCTACAGAATCCCAGGTGGTTTCTAAGGTGTTGCTAGGCAGTTGCTAGGGTATCCTAGGTGGTTGCCAAGACATTACTAGGCCATTCCTATGTTATCCTATGATGTTGCTAAGGCTCCTACACCTCTGCTACAGAATCCCAGGTGGTTTCTAAGGTGTTGCTAGGCAGTTGCTATGGTATTCTAGGTGGTTGCCAAGACATTGCTAGGCCATTCCTATGTTATCCTATGATGTTGCTGAGGCTCCTACACCTCTGCTACAGAATCCCAGGTGGTTTCTAAGGTGTTGCTAGGCAGTTGCTATGGTATATGGTATGGTTGCTAAGACATTGCTAGGCCATTCTTATGTTATCCTATGATGTTGCTATGGTTGCTAGACCTCTGCTACAGAATCCATGGTGGTTGCTAAGGTGTTGTTAGGCTGTTGCTATGGTATCTCAGCTGGTGGCTAAGGTGTTGGTCAACACTTTATTTTAATAGTCCAATGTAGAGGCTTTTACTTGTTATTATCAAAGTTTATTAAAAGTATCTTAAGAACATCTTTGGGCCAAGAAAGAAAGTGTTACCAAGTGTTGTTAGGCTTTTGCTAAGGTATCCCAGGTAGTTGCTAAGGCGCTGGTAGTCTGTTGCTGTGGTATTCCAAATGATTGCAATGGTGTTGCTAGGTGCTTTATATTGTATACCAGGTTAAAATTGAACATTTTAATGTCATTTAAATAAATGGTGTCTTTATTAAGCAGAGTCTTAAATTAGCTGCCACCTTAAATTCAGTGCTACCTTATATTTACTGCCACCTTAAATTAAATGTTATTTCAAATTCATTGCCACCTTTAATTTACTGATACCTTAAATTCATCTTTCTCTCTCTTTATATCTCTCTCTCTCTTTATCGCGCTCTCTCTCTCTCTCTCTCTCTCTGTCTCTCTCTCTCTCTCTTTCTCTCTCTCTTTTTCTCTCTCTGTCTCTCTCTCTCTCTCTCTCTCTCTCTTTCTCTCTCTCTCTTTATCTCCCTCTTTCTCTCTTTCTCTCTCTCTCTTTCTCTCTCTCTTTATCTCCCTCTTTCTCTCTTTCTCTCTCTCTCTTTCTCTCTCTCTCTCTCTCTCTTTCTCTCTCTCTCTCTCTCTCTCTCTCTCTCTCTCTCTCTCAGGGTATCAAACTCATGTGCGCCACTATAGATGAATCCTGGGATCAGGACCCCGAGGCCCGTCTGACTGCCCACTGTGTGCTGGAGCGCTTAAACGCCCTGCAAGATCTGGACCATAAGCAACTGAGCCAAAGCCCAGAGCAGAAGGTCCAAAATGTCTGAAGACCTCTCGGCATCTCCAAACACCTGCACTTTACAACCACGTCTCAGAGTACTGAGCAGTAAACATATCAGCCTAATGCCACAGTGAGAGCAGTTAATGTACCCGGTTCCCCCCCAACTTACCTCGAACGCAGTCGATCAGCCAGGATGTGTTCGGCGTCTGAAGTTCACCCCTTTAGTTTTAGCTCTGCAGCTGCGAGGCGAATGTGTCCACCAAGTTATAGAACTTTTTAGCTACATTAGCTAAATAGAAACAAGGTGTAGAAACAGGCGTTATGCTAATTGGTGATATATTAGCTTCAGCTGTTCGCTATGTTAGCCTCATAGCTCCAGCGCTAAAGCGCAGTTCAGACACCAAACGTGACTTGGGATAAAGGGCTTCGCTGCTGTGAACGTTTATCAACAGAAAGCGCCGGTTTTGCTTTTGCTAAACATGCTGCCAACTTGATTCAGGTGATTATTTTGTTTTCTTGTTTTCTTTCTTTCTGGAGTCCATGGAACGTGGAGGCTTTGGCCGGAGATAAGAGAATGAGAGCTTCTGGGAATGAGCGTGATTTTTCCGAGATATGCGTAAGTGCCGTAATAAAGAAAACAGCATCGGCCTTTTTAGCCCCAGAGGGGCGAAGCTTTCTGCTCTGAGCAGCTCTGTACTGTAAACACGAATGCTTCACCGAGCCCAGCGACCATAAAGGATCTGCGATGTTTATGTATCAGACTACAACAGGACACTCCGATAAGGACCGTCATCCCAGCCGAGGAGGCTGCAGATAAAGGAGAGGAGCTACAGGAGTTTATCACATTACAGGGCAGCTCAGTCTGCCTCAGCTGAGAACCTTCCACTGTACAGAGTGTACTGTGTTCACACCAAAGATTAAACGTGTTTTCAGGACTTAAACAGGACCAGACTCTTTATTCTGGGTCTCTGAGTTTAGCAGGAAGGAGGAATGATCTTCTGTTCTTCTATTCATTATTCAGCAAATGCTATGAATTATTCATTGTCTACTATGACTTAGTCAGTACCTATAATGATTTATTCAGTACCTATAATGACTTACTCAGGACCTATAATGACTTATTCAGTACTATAATGACTTACTCAGGACCTATAATGACTTATTCAGTACCTATAATGACTTATTCAGTACTATAATGACTTATTCAGTACTATAATGACTTACTCAGGACATATAATGACTCATTTAGTACTATAATGACTTACTCAGGACCTATAATGACTTATTCAGTACCTATAATGACTTATTCAGTACTATAATGACTTATTCAGTACTATAATGACTCATTTAGTACTATAATGACTTACTCAGGACCTATAATGACTTATTCAGTACCTATAATGACTTATTCAGTACTATAATGACTTATTCAGTACTATAATGACTTACTCAGGACATATAATGACTCATTTAGTACTATAATGACTTACTCAGGACCTATAATGACTTATTCAGTACCTATAATGACTTATTCAGTACTATAATGACTTATTCAGTACTATAATGACTTACTCAGGACATACAATGACTCATTTAGTACTATAATGACTTATTCAGTACCTATAATGACTCATTTAGTACTATAATGACTTATTCAGTACCTATAATGACTTATTCAGTACCTATAATGACTCATTCAGTACTATAATGACTTATTCAGTACCTATAATGACTTATTCAGTACCTATAATGACTCATTTAGTACTATAATGACTTATTCAGTACCTATAATGACTTATTCAGTACCTATAATGACTCATTTAGTACTATAATGACTTATTCAGTACCTATAATGACTTATCCTGTATGTGCTATGATTTTGTTCAGTAACTGTTATGAATTTTTTCCCTAACTAACAAATTATTCTGTGGCTACAATCAATTGTTCAGTATGAATAATTATGAATTTCTAATTAATCTAGCTACTGAATTCCTCAGGAACTAGAATAATTATTTGGTATTCAATATCCACCATGAATTATATAGTACCCTTTATTCAGTATCTACTGTGAATTATTCACTATCTACTATGAATTATTCAGTATTTACGGTGAATTATTCAGCATTTACAATGAATTATTCAGTATCTACTATGAATTGTTCAGTATTTACTGTGAATGTTTTTAGTATCTGCTATAAATTATTCAGAATCTGTTATTATTCTATAAATAAAAAGAATCATTCAGCATAAATAATCATTAACTACAATCAATCATGACTATCGTTAATCAATCATTAACTATAATAAACTTTATGAATATTTATGAATTTCTCAGTAACATGGATAATTATTCTACAGTATCTACTACGATAATTATTCAGTATTCAGTATCTGCTACAAATTATTTGGTATCCATTTTGAATGAATTCAGTATCCACTATGAATTATCCAGAATCTGCAATGAATTGTTTGGTCTCAAATATGAAACTCACATGAAACTCAACTTCTGTAATTGTGTGAGGAACTGATGGTTGGACCTTAATAACTGTCAGTTGTTTTAATATGTGACGCCTGTGAATTGTCTTACGCTGCCACCTGCTGGCAACAAGACCAACCGTCTCCATTAGAAACCTCTCCTTTGTAGCTCCTCCTTGCTGGTGTGCAGGTAGAGACTGTAGCTCACCTGTTGATGAACTGTTCGAGTTAGTCAGCCTCACCAGTGGTACAAGGTAGGTGTTTCTAGTAAAGTGGCCAGTTAGTGGATGTACAAGATAGGTGTTTCTATTAAAATGGCCAGTTAGTAGATGTACATGATAGGGGTTTCAATTAAAATGGCCAGTTAGTGGATGTACAAGGTAGGTGTTTCTAATAAAGTGGCCAGTTAGTTAAAGCACAAGGTGGGTGTTTCTAATAAAGTGGCCAGTTAGTTAAAGCACAAGGTAGGCGTTTCTAATAAAGTGGCCAGTTAGTTAAAGCACAAGGTAGGCGTTTCTAATAAAGTGGCCAGCTTCATACTGAAAGAAAAACAAATAGATCTTTTAATATCATATGATGACGCACACGTTTCCAGAAGGAGAAATCCGAGCCTATAGTGTGATTTAATGTTTCTGATTTCAGCTGGAAGCTTTGCTGTAATCTTTTAAGCATAGCTCTCCAACCCAAACCCGGCTAGCGAGGAACATTCCCATAACTTTGTCCCCTACAAGTTCTAATACTGTAAAGAAAGCCTTTTAATCTGATGTTCAAAGAACATTTGAAAGAATGTTCCTGTCTTCCATGTTAACTAAGCCCATGTTTTGCCTGTGTGAACAGGACAGGCGGTTTCTGGAGGAATTCACTGCATCAAGAGCGTTTGTAATGAGCGGCTGGGTTGACATGTCAGATGGGAAGCAGTAGAAGATGAGCATTATCACTGCCTTTTGCTATAATAATAATAATAATAATGTTACATTTATGTTGCGCCTTTCACAATCCCAAGCTCGCTTCCCAACACAAAAGTGGGAAAAAACACAAGGAAAAATAAGACTAAGCAGTGAAGGAGGATGAAAAATTCCCATAAAAGAGAAAAGTCTTTAAGTCAGATTTGAAGGTGGAGAAAGAAGAGCAGTTCTGGAGGGGTTGAAGAAGAGAGCTCCAGAGATTGGGGGCCTTGGCACTGAAGGACCTCCCTCCCAAAGGGGGAAGTCTGGTGCTGGGACTGCAAGTAAGTTGTTACAAGAAGACCTGAGAGAGCGAGAGGGAGTGTAAGAGGTCAGCAGTTCACTGTGGTGGGGGGAGCAAGCTTAGGGACCATTTCTTCTTTTTACCCCTACCCCTTGTTTTCGAATGTTGCCCCTTGTTCCTGAGCTACAGGGCAGTGGTTGAGATCTTCCTCTGAAATGAGCCCCTCTAATAAAAGAGCATCACTTCATTAACAGCTACTAGCGCCGCTCTGTAGGCGACCCTGCCCGTCTGCAGGGACAGCAGAGGAGGAGAAAGTTCAGCTCCTCACTGCTGGGCTTTAGTTACATTTAGGGATCAGACGCCTTCAAAGAGGGGGGCAGTTATTTATTATCACCCCCCCTAATTCTTCAGTGATGTGAAGCTGAAGTCAGAGATTCTCCAGATTCTCGTTGGAATTTTCCCGTTCCACCTTAAATGGAGCAGCAGGCACATTCTGGCGCTTCAGGCATCAGAACTGACTTTTTACAGGTGATCACAGTTGGGCCAAGGATACACTTACCTCAATATCACCTAGCATTACATGCAAATCATGTGCACCACAACTGAATGGATCTTCATTAGAAGCTCTAGCTGATGCATTTTGTTCTACATATTTCTAGTATATGTTCACACGCTTGCTAAAAGTGAAAAATGACCTGATTGGAAATCCAATGCCATAACCACCAGCAGAGGGCGTTGAAACTCTTTATATGATTTCAGTTCCATTCAGTTCAGTACAAGGCCTGAATATAAGGTTCTAAGTGGACACTGGGGTGGTGCCCCTTCAGGGAAAGTCTTCTGTACCTATCTTTAGGGAACATTGTTGTACCACATTCCATTGCATTTACATTCTTTGACGTTATACTGTATTCGCTCTGTCTTGATTCCAGGCTTTCTATTTTATTTTTCTGTGTTTAAATATTATGTTATGAAAAGGTGTAAATATGCCCTTTTCCTCTGGGACAGTTAATTCAAGTCAAGTCAGCTTTATTGTCAATACTACAATATGTACAGGACATACAGTGTACTGAACCTGCGTTACTCTCAGACCCTGTGGTCTAACATTAGCATTAAAAAGACGAAAAGTGTGAATTTAAATAGACACTAAAAAACACTAAACACTAATCATAAAAAATAAACACCAATTGTAGAAAAATAGAATAATAAAAAATAATATAAATCTAAGAAGGTCCTGAAATGAGCACTAAAGTGACATAAGGCTCATACAGATTAAGGTCTGTGGGTATAAATAGTGCAGATATAAACAGTCCTGCAGTTAGACTGAGCTTACAGAGCGGTTAAAGTGAGGGGGTTTACCAGAAAGTGAAGGGTCCGTAACATTCCCTGAGAACGTCAGAGTTCAGTACTGGGGAGTGGAGGTCAAGAACTTTCAGTCTACCTTTAAAACATATCGCTGTTGTCGGAAGAAAACATAGTATCTTCAAAATAGTAACTATAGTATAGCTATAGTAACAGGAGAAGGAATAAACATACTTTACTGTCAATGGGACCAGACTTTTTTGTGGTCATTTCTTTTAGGCCATTCCTCATAAAATTCTAAATCAATGTAAAGAATAACAGGTACTTTCAAATTATGTCCAAAACTGCAAAATGCCAAAAATGGAGATACAAGGTTTTCTTCCAACAGCAGCGATATTTAAGGTACACAGGTACACCTAAAGGCCACTGATGTACCTTAAAGGATACATTTATGCTCTTTATATTTTGGTATATTTTGGCATAACTGTACCTGCACTGTTTCTTGACAGTACATTTAGTGGAACAGTCAGTTCATCTGCTTGTCCAGAAATGTGGGTCAACCCCAATGCTGCATGCAGAGTGTAGTGGGTAACCCCCCTGCCTTCCACAATCTTGGGCAAGCATCCTCACTGCACTAAGAGTCCATGGGTCCGGATGCTAACACTACTGTCTACTACACCTCTGCAGGAAAAATGATCAAATTGCATGATGCTCTGCATAAGACTGTCCGCCAAATGCTGAAAGTGCCAAACTTTAGTTTCTACAGTCTTGGAGATGCCAGTCAAGTCACAGAGATGCGAATGCAAATCTTAAGTCCCTGAGGTGAGAGTCTGAGATGAGTCTTGAGTCTCTAAGGGAAGACATCTAGTTGAGTCTCAAGTCTTTACAGTCTCAACAGAATCGAGTCTCGAGTCTCTGAAGACAGTCCCAATCTTGGGTCTTCAGAGTCTTGAGTCTCTAAGGTGCATATCCAAGTTTAGTTTTTGAGATGAGAGTACTAGTTAAGTCTTGAGTCTCGGGTCTTTGGAGTGCAAGTCAGAGTTGAGTCTTGAGCATCAGAGGTGAGTCAGAGGCAAATCTTGAGGTGTGAGTCTGAGTCAAATCTCAAGTCTCTGAGGTGAGAATTTGAGTCATTAAGGTGAGAATCCAAGTTGAGTCTTAAGTCTCTGAGGTGCGAGTCCAAGTCAAATCTCAAGTCTCTGGGCTGCAAGTTCAAGTTTTGATTCTCTGGGGTCTGAGTAAATTCTCAAGTCTCTAAGTTATAAATCTGAGTTATGTCTTGAATTTCTGTGTTGCAAGTCTGAGTCTAATCCCAAGTCTCTAAGCCACAAATCTAAACTGAGTCTCTGAAGTGCAAGTTTAAGTTGAATCTTTGGGTTGTGGGTCAAAGAGTCTTTTGTGTGTCTGAGTCGAAGTTGAGTCTTGAGTGTCTACGGCATAAATCCAAATGGAGTTTTAATTCTCATCCATTCCATTCTCAAGTCTCTAAAGAGAAAGCCAAAGTTCAGTCTTGAGTCTCTGTAGAGAAGGTCCAAGTCCTGTCTCGAGTCTCTGAAGAGAAAGTCCTAGTCCACTCTCGAGTCTATGGAGTCTTTTGAGAGAAAGTCCAAGTCCAGTCTCGAGTCTCTGGTGTGAGAGTTCAAGTCCAGTCTCAAGTCTCAGTTGTGAGAGTTCAAGTCCAGTCTCAAGACTCTGGGGTGAGAGTCTGAATCTAAACTCATGATAGTGTTTAGAAGGACATTTCATATAAAATGCCTTTCAAGTCCTCTCTCATATCCAGTGAAGAGAGAAAGATGTAATAAACAGGCATGAGTAAATGTCTATGAAAGCCGTATTAAAAATTCATAAAAATTTCTTTCTGCTCCTCAGTGGAACCACAGAGCGCTCGGAGTGCAGCTTTATGATCAGCAGCTGCTGAGTCTGTACTGTGTGAGCTTTTGAGCTGGAAGCTGTGGAGTGAATCAGATTTGGCAGAGATTCTATATCATAGCAGAGTGTGGGAGGATGGAGGAGAGTGGAAGAGAGAGGGAAAGAGATAGAAAGAAAGAAACAGAAAGAGATAGAGGAGAATGAGATAGAAAGAGAGAGAAGAAAGAAAGACAGACAAAGGGAGCCTGGTGAAAGATGAAAAAAGAGAAAGGATGAGATACAGAAGAACAGGGAGAGCAGAAGAGAGCAAGAAGAGAGAGGAATATGGCTTGCTTGTAAATCGAGATGCACTGTAGCCTGACAGAGAGAGAGAGAGAGAGAGAGAGAGAGAGGGAGAAAAAAAGATTAATGCTGCTTGCTGGCCAGCGTCCCCACCATCTTCCGGAGGCGTTGCTATAACAATGCACCCTTGGGGGGTGATTTTGTAGATTAGTCTAAAACCCTCGTTCAGGGAGTGACCTCTGAATGAAAAGGTCAACCGTCTGAGGGACGCAAGGAATCAAAGCGCTAATAAATAATTCAGGGAGGAACATCATCGCTCACACTGCAGACTCTGCACCATCCTACAGACTCCGGTTTGTAAAATCTAATTTACACGCACTGATCAACTGCAGTTAAGGGTGAGGAGGAAAGTAGACACTGACTGGCCACTTTATTAGAAACACCGACCTTGAGCAAGTGATTTCCTATTCCTCTCAGGTGAGATGGGCAGAGAGAGCTAGGTCCTTAGAGATAACAGACGAACTTTTCAAACTAGACACAGTGTATGCCTCCACACCTTCTCCCACTCTTTTCAAGAAACGCCTTCAGTTACACTCAGAAAATGAACTTTTGATGACGCACAAAATCGTGAGACAACTGCGACAATCTAAATAATTGTTCTTCCAACAGGGAGATGAAGCGGGGAAGTTGCTTACACACCAGGCGCGTGAGGCCTACGCCTCCAGGTTGATTTCTAAGATTAAGTTACCCTCGGGCAATATAACCCCAGACCCATCTGAAATTAATGGAGTCTCTTTTGATTATTATTCCAACCTTTACAAGTCAGAACGGCCCTTCAACCCCTTAGAGTTACACCACTGTCTTGATGCACTAAATTACCCCAAAGTTAACGAGAATCTGGTCGTGGACATGGGTAGGCCCATTTCCACCCTGGACATACAAGAGGCAATAGGGTCACTCCAAAATGGAAAATCCCTCAGATCTGATGGTTTTACAGTAGAATTCTACAAAGGGTTTTCTACACAGCTTCTCCCAATCTTGGCAAGGTTATACAATGTCTCATTTGATAAAGGCAGACTTCCTCCAACCTTATCTGCAGAGACTATTTCTTTGTTACTCAAAAGGACAAAGACTCAACCCTTTGCAGCAGTTGCAGACCAATATCGCTCTTGTACATAGATTTTAAAATTCTGGCCAAAGTTGTATCTTGTCGGCTTCAGCAGATTATGCCAGACCTTATTGCCCTTGATCAAACAGGTTTTATACAGGGCAGACACTCATTCTTCAACACCAGGAGATTACTTAATATTTTATATTCCCCTTCTTCCAACTCTCCTGAAACTGTAGTGTCCCTCGACGCTGAAAAGGCCTTTGATAGGGTGGAATGGGGTAACCTGTTCTTCATTTTAGACAAATTTGGTTTTGACTCTAACTGTATTCGTTGGATCCGTCTTTTATACACTGCCCCAACTGCTTCCATCCATACTAACAGCATGAACTCACCACCTTTTCCTTTATACCATGGGACACGCCAGGGATGCCCGTTATCTCTCATGCTTTTTGAGCTGGCGATAGAGCCTTTAGCAATCTGGCTTCGTAGCCAGGACAGATTTGACGGCGTTACACACTACAATGTAGTACATAAACTCTCCCTTTACACAGATGATCTTCTTCTTTACATTTCTAAGCCCACCTCATCCCTTCCATCAATATTAGAAACTCTGGACCAGTTTCTGGACCAATTTGATTAAAATGTTCACACTTCCTAGATTCTTATATATTTTTCAACATATTCCTGTGGTCATTAGTAAATCCCTTTTTGTCAACCTTGATCATCTGCTGAATACATTTTTATGGGACAACAAACCTGCACATCTCAAAAGGTCAGTTCCCCAGCTCTCAAGGTCTGAAGGAGGCTTGGCGCTCCCTAACTTTCGTCACTACTATTGGGCTTGTAATATTCATAAATTACTCTACTGGGCCTATTGGAAAGCATCAAATGGCCTACCACCTTGGGCTCATATTGAGATCTCGTCTTCTCGTAGCTCCCTATTTACTGTACTTTGTTCCCAGCTCCCCATATCTGTGAGCAAAGCTTCTACGAATCCAGTTGTTATCATTACTATTAAAATTTGGCTCCAATTTAGGAGACATTTTGGTTTTCCTAGTGCCTCAATCCATATGCCCATCTTAACAAATCACTTGTTTCCTCTATCCTGCTCTGACTCGGCTTTCTGCTTCTGGTCAAGTAAGGGGCTTACTACAGTCTCTGAGTTTTATAAGGATGGGGTCTTTTCATCGTTCTCAGACTTATCTACTAGATTTAACTTACCCAATATTCACCTCTTTCGATTTTTTCAGACCCAACATTTTGTTCAAAAACTATTCCCCCACTTCCCTAATCGTCCTCCTGAAACCTATATCGATCAATTTCTTACTCTTGATTATTCCAAAACGTGATTCATATCTGTTGTTTATCATTTCATTAAATCAGTACAGGTAGAACCTACTGAAACTCCTGAAAATCCTGGGAGGAGAACTTGGGAATTACTATCTCAGACGACCACTGGGCTCTCATCATGGACCGGGTTCATTCTTCATCCATATGTGCAAGACATGGCCTACTGCAGTGTAAGGTGCTCCACCGAGCTCACCTTACCAATGCTAGGCTGGCAGAGATATTTCTGAACTGAAGTGATGCATGCTAGAGATGTAAGCAATCTCCGGCTGCCCATGCACATATGTTCTAGACGTGCCCTCGACTTGCTAGTTACTGGTCCAGTATATTTGACACTCTCCATCAAGTCCTCGATTGTAATTTAGGCCCTAATCCTTTAACAGCCCTATTTGGCATCACCCCTGATTTGGGCCTGCCTGCGATCTCACAGTCTGTTATTGCTTTCATAACCTTCCTGGCCAGACGTGCCATTCTTCTTAAATGGAAACAGGCCTCTCCACCATTGCACGGTAGTTGGATCCGGGATGTCCTATTCTGCATCAAGCTCGAAAAGCTAAGACTCTCCCTGAAGAGATTCTTTCGCAGGACCTGGGATCCTATGCTTGATTTTATCAGCAGTTCTGTTTTACCCAAAGACAGCAATGCCTAAATATGTGAATTGAGAGGTATGTGTTGCCCTTTTCTACTTTTCTATTTATTTATTATTTTTATCATTATTATTGTTATTTAGTTATTTCTCTTTTTATGTAATCTTCTCTTCTAATGTTATTGATATATTTGTACATATTGTACCAGATTCCCAGGAGCAGCTTTAGTGGAAGTAGGTGTTCTACTGATGCAGAAATTCACTGTTATTTGTTTTACTTGTTTTACTTTAAAGTGTAATATGTCTGTGATTAAAAAATAAATAAATAAAAAGATTTTGAAAAAAAAAAAGAAACACCGACCTTGTGTTTCCAATTACTGGCCATTTTATCAGAAACACCTACCTTGTGCTTCCACTAACTGGCCATTTTATCAGAAACACCTACCTTGTGCTTCCACTTACTGGCCATTTTATCAGAAACACCTACCTTGTGCTTCCACTCACTGGCCATTTTATCAGAAACACCTACCTTGTGCTTCCACTCACTGGCCATTTTATCAGAAACACCTACCTTGTGTTTCCACTCACTGGCCACTTTATTAGAAACACCTACCTTGTGCTTCCACTAACTGGCCACTTTATTAGAAACACCTACCTTCTGCTTCCACTCAATGGCCATTTTATCACAAACACCCACCTCATGCTTCCACTCACTGGCCATTTTATCAGAAACACCGACCTTGTGTTTCCACTAACTGGCCACTTTATTAGAAACACCCACCTTACATGCCACTATAATGGAGCATTCTACTGAATTAGTTCAAAGTGTGATCCCATGGTAAAAAGAAAAACTATTGAGGTGTCTGTCCTAAACCCTAACCCCTAAATTTACACTTGAGAAAATAAAACTTACCGGGGATTTTTATGCTTTTCATGTTGTTTTTCAAAATATGCTGCCCCATGTTTTCATGTCACTACCGAGGTTTTGTAGGCGGGGCCTTATTTAGCCAAGCCCTTCCGTTGTAGAGCAGGAAGTGAGGCTGCATCCCTGTCCCTCAGGAGAAATGTCCCACATTCTGAGCAGTTAGACCCCATTGTTTTGAAGTAAATGTGTCTGAAAGTCAGTCTGGAACATTAAGCACTGACAGATTTTCTGCAGCTCAGATTTTCTGTGTGAGCAGCTGTTCAAAACTGCGTTTGCTGGTGAAGTCCTGGCTGTCGTTTTTGAGTTCTGCTAAAACTGTCACTGTCAGAAGTGTGTGATGAAGTGGCCGGTGAAGGCAAACTTGCAGACACGCATCTCTTCAGCGTATTTTGGGCGTTTTAGTATCAGTGCTGTTTGTGTGGCCTGCCTGTGCTCAATATAGCACTGAGATTTCTTTAAACCTCTCCCAGCCTTGCGCTTTAGAGCGTTCGTGCTTTCTCAGCGTGAAGTTGGCTAATGATGTTTGCCAAGAAATAAATATTTCAGTATAAAACAGTTTGATGATGCTTTATTGAGGAAAGACAATTGAAGCTATGAAAAATGCTCTGCACACAATTCAGTCATTAAATTTAATAGATATTGCACATCACAGGCTGAGCCTGATTCCACGCGGAGTGTTTAGAAGTCTCTGTGAGTTGTGTTAACAGAGTGGAGGCAGTTCCTTTTAGTCAATTTTCAGGGCTTTAATTTAAAGGGCGGATGCACCTTCATCCCTGCAGTGTAGAGCAGAAACAAACTTTTGAGCAAAAAAATGGAATATACAGCACTGTGGGAAAGTTTGAGGTGTCTAAACAAATTTTTAAACAGTTGACCTCAGCAGTGGGTTTATCACAATATACATTAGAATAAAGTCGTATTCATAATTCAAATAAACAGAAAAACAATAAAAAGGAACAAGAATTTCAAGAACAAGAATCATTATTAATTAATATTCTATAAATTTTGCTTATTTGAATATTCAAATATTAACACTTTTCTCAGCAAATAAACACAAACTACACAAATAAATAGATTTTGAAAATGTGTCTTGGGTGCCTCAGACTTTCACACAGTACTTTACATACTTTGAGAAACATAGTGAAACTTCTAACGCCTTTAGAGGGCGCCGGTGAGCGCCGTTTGTTTATATACATTCTAGAGAGTGAAAATCTCCTCTTTTGTAACACTTGTCACCAACGTTACTGACATGTTTGTGTTCACAGAACAGCAATTTCGTTAATCGTTTTCACTTCCAGGGGAGTATAAAGACACCAAGCACAATTACAGCATCGCTACGTGCACCAGAATATAAATTAGCTTGCTATTTTCATTTTCTACATTTTATTTTCTATGTTTGACCCAAACATTTATTGTTCATTCTTCCAACTGTGGAAAATGCAAAGTAGAATTCAGTGTTAATGTCCTATTTTTATAATTATTATTTCACAATTTCACAACCTTATAGGTACCTAATGCTAATGCTACTACATAATTACCTACCATGTAGGTAGAAATTTCTGCTGATATACTGATTATTGAATTTAGAATTATCGCTTATGAAGAGTTTGCTATGATGACGCTCCCTAGCTGAGTGGAGGATGGTAACATTAGTAGCACATTATCAATTCGTAATTTAGTAGTTAAGTAATTAAGTCGTTTAACATCTCCACAGTTTGAGGAGCTTGTGGAGTTAGAAAGTGTCAGTGGTCAAATCTCCAGCCTCGGCTTGAAGAATGGCTCAGCTTCTCCATCCTTCAGGATGCCTGGACGATCAGCATCAAGGCTCTTCTGTCTTCCAAAGCCCAGGAGAACCAACTTCTCCTGAGTCCTTCACCGTCTTCAGATGCTGACTGAAGACCCATCTGGATGAGACGCCCAGTCGTTTCCCTCTGAAATAACCAAATAAGCACAGAGATGCGACGAGGAGGAATATAAAGACTTCTTTCATCATAAATGACGCGTGAAAGCAATAAGACTTCCTCTCGGTGCAGTTCAGCTGGATTCACACTGAAGCTCCCGAGGCTGAGACAGCATTTAGCCGCAGTGGCTGTGATAAAGATCAGAGACAGAGGTCGTGTAGATAAACCTTCGAGACGAACAAGTTTCATCAGAGCCGCTGACGGACTTATCCTTATCTGTTCTGAGGAACACAATCAAGACATCTCTCTTTCTTCTGCTTTTACAGAGGCATAAAGTTTTTTAATGAACCTTTTCATTTTATTCTTTTTCTGATTTTTTTGGAAGGTCTGTTGTTTTTGGCTGTGAAACAGTATATACTGGTATCGGTAGCAGCAGATTCACATTTGTGTACTCTACTCTGAAGGAACGGTGCTAAAATAATAATAAGATGAAAACTTTAGTAGAAAGAATTGTACATCTCGAACACTGAATTGCATCATGTTGGTCCAAGTGATTCACTTTAAAATTCAGGTGTTATTTCCTCTCAAACTGAATGCAGAAACATTAAAACCCTTTCACTCTGTGATTCCTCATTTCTGAAGAAACATCGGCATGTTAAAGTAAAGACAGTGTACAAAATGATTGTGTTTCAGTTTTAAAACACTCAATAAACTGGGCCTGTATTCCCAGTTAGCTAAATTTCTCTGGCTCACTTGTTGGCTACATGCTTGGTTTGTTCTGGCCCAGTATATGGCCTGGTTCCCAGCCCAGATCTGGCCCCCACACTATGAAGTGAGTAGAACAATAGGATACGGCCCAAATCCGGTCCCAATCTGACCCGACTACATCGCTGGTCCTCACTATCCATGCCAGAATTGTCCCACAAATGTAGACATGAGGCAAAATGGGATGAAGCTGTCCAGGATCTGGTCCTATTCCGGCCCCGTAGTCAGCCAGCACTCACATAAGAAAGCCAGAATTGGCCCAAAACTATCTGGGTTCTCAAAGCTTCTCAGATTAGAATCTGCTGAACTGCTCCAGTCAGTAAAGCAAAGTAAGTAAGAAAGGAATTTGATCAATGTAAGATTTATTGTGCAAATTCGTATTACAGACTTTCACCCAGTGACTCCTGGGATAGGCTCCAGCTCCCCCCAAAACCTAGAAGGATAAACTGCTTAGAAGATGTGTGTGTGTGTGTTTTTCCCATCATTCTGCTCAATATCCCTAAAATAACAGGATTTTAGAAAATTTTGCTAGTTTTTTGAAAAGGAAAGACTAAAATATTGCATAAGTTTTCAGACCCTTTGCTCAGTATTTACCTGAAATTATCTGCAACTTTGACGGCAATTATAGCCTCCAGTCTTCTTGAGCTTGATGACACAAGATTTGCACACCTGGATTTGGGGAGTTTCTGCCATTCTTTTCTGCAGATCCTCTCAAGCTCCCTAAGGTTGGATGGGGACCATCAGTAAACAGACATTTTCAGGTCTCTCCAGAGATGTTCAATTGGGTTCAAGTCTGGGCTCTGGCTGAGCCACTCAAGGACATTCAAGGATTTGTCCCTAAGCCACTTCTGTGTTGACTTGGCTGTTGGGCTTAGGGTCACTGTCTTGTTGGAAGATGAACCTTCGGCCCAGTCTGAGGTCCTGAGGTTTTCATTAAGAATAGTTCCGCTCCACTCAGCTTTTCCTCAACCCTGACAAGTCTCCCTGTGCCAGCTGCTGGAAAACCACCCCACAACATGATGCTGCCACCACCATGCTTCACTGTAGGGATGGTTTTGGGCAAGTGATGAGTAGCACCTGGTTTCCTCCAGACATGAGGCTTAGAATTGAGGCCAAAAAGTTCAATCTTGGGTTCATCAGACCAGAGAATCTTGTTTTTCACAGGCTGAGAGGCCTTTAGGTGCTTTTTTTTGGCAAACTCCAAGTGGCCTTTCATGTCTTTTACTGAGGAGAGGCTTCGGTCTGGTCACTGTGCCATAAAGCCCAAATTGGTGGAGTGCAGCAGTGATGGTTGACCTTCTGGAAGTTTCTTCCATCTGCACACAGGATCTTTGGAGCTCACTGGGTTCTTGGTCACCTCACGTACCGAAGCCTTTCTCCCCGATTACTTCGTTTGGTGAGGCAGCCAGCTCTAGGAAGAGTCCTGGTTGGTCCAAATTTCAATTATTTAAGAATTATGGAAGCCACTGTGCTCTTGGGAACTTTCAGTGCAACAGAAGCTTCCTTTGTAGCCTTTTCCAGATCTGTGCATCCACAGAACCTTGTCTCTGAGCTCTACAGGCAGCTCTTTCCTCCTCATGACTTGGTTTTTCCTCTGATATGCACTGTCAGCTGTGAGATGTTATAGGGACAGGTGTTTGCCTTTCCAAATCATGTCCAATCAACTACAAGCATCGTAGCAAAGGGTCTAAATACTTATGTCCATGTGAAAGTTTAGTTTTTCCCTTTCAAAAAATTCTGTTTTCATGTTCTTGTTATGGGGTACTAAGTTTTATTCCATTCCAAAATGCTGTATATTCATTAGCAATTTAGGATATAATGAGATTTTGAAAAGAACAGCTGATGTGGAAAGCACCTTTTTCACTAATTATGGTGCTATTAATCATAACATTTCTCTAAGGTGCTATTAATCATAACCCAGCAGTGATGTTTTTATGTGTAAACCTCACTACCAGCAACACATCTCATGAAAAAAGGAACATTCTTGAAAGTGGTCCATAATGCGCTCAGAAGCAAATCCCTTCATATATATGTCACTCTTTCATCTACATCTCTTCAGGCCACCGTGTGTCCACACAGTAAATGATTAGTCATCAAGAGAGAGAGAGCGAGAGAGAGAGAATCAAAGAGAGATAATACTGGACTATTTCCGTTCCCTCACTCGAGCTTCACTGCTGTTTTATTGCTTTTCAAATTCGGAGTGTGAAATCCAACTTTAGACTGTCCACTCCAGGCTCAGAATGAGGATTAATGGGAAAATGACTGGGCAGAAAGTGTTGGCCCTGTGTGCGCCAGGTCCATTTAACAGGCAATTTAATCCTTACAATTGATGTAGCAATCAGCAAACATTTCAATTACTGGCCGCAATCACGTTCATTTCATCAAGAGGAGAAATTACTTTTCTGTCGTGCTCTTAATTGAGTTGCCCTTTTCATAGATATTCTCACAAAGACACAACAGCCTGAGGCATCTGGCAGAGGTTCCTCTTTCTTCCAGAGGAGAAAAGTTTAAAGACATTGGACGTTTTCTGCATATTTGCCTATTTAAGCTTTATGTTTATTTGACTAATTATTCAACAATTTATTCAACAAATGCTGCACATTGTTTCTCAGTCGCAACCAAAAAAGTAAAAGAAGGATAATCACCTCTCAAATGCAGCTAATGATCAATGAAAGACTCGCTCTTCAGTTTTATTTGTACGGCACTTTCTGCAACAGAAACTGTCACAAAGCCTGTCGGATCTGCAGCCTCCTTACAAGCATCACCAGGGGAGATACTGTTTGGAGAAACTCCCCACGAGCACAAGGAAGAACCATTCAGTGGAACCAAGACTCAAAAGGAGAAATTCCATGAGAAGATGAGGAAGAACCATATGGAGGAACCATGACTCAAAAGGAGAAACTCCTGAAGAACATGAGGAAGAACCATGGAGAGGAACCAAGACTCAAAAGGAGAAACTCTCTAAGAAGATGAGGAAGAAACACTGAGAGGAACCAAGACTTTAAAGGATAAACTCTCTAAGAAGGTGAAGAAGAAACACTGAGAGGAACCAAGACTTTCAAAGGATAAACTCTCTAAGAAGATGAGGAAGAACCATGGAGAGGAACCAAGACTTTCAAAGGATAAACTCCATAAGAAGATGAGGAAGGACCACTGAGAGGAACCAAGACTCAAAAGGAGAAACTCCCGAAGAACATGAGGAAAAACCATGGAGAGGAACCACGACTCAAAAGGAGAAACTCTCTAAGAACATGAGGAAGAACCATGGAGAGGAACCAAGACTTAAAAGGAGAAATTCCATAAGAAGATGAGGAAGGACCACTGATAGGAACCAAGACTCAAAAAGAGAAACTCCCAAAGAACATTAGGAAGAACCATGGAGAGGAGCCAAGACAAAGGGAGAAGCACGATGAAGGGGTACAGAGTATAAAGCAGCTAAAGTTTTAACAGTTTTATTATACAGACAAATAAACAACACAAACATACAAGTTTCAAATATCAGGAGGGGACGACAGGCAGTCCCAAAGGAAAGAAAGAAACAGAGCAGGTCTAGTCCAACCCTACCACCCTATACTAAGCTATTAAACAGACATTAATACCAGCTAAAAAGGATTTCTCTGGATTGGTTCATCTAAACATGCACGGTCGCCTCACAGCAAGTAGGGTCTGGGTTCGATTCCCCGGCCGGGCGACCAGAGTTCTTTCTGCATGGAGTTTTCATGTTCTCCCCGTGTCTGCGTGGGTTTTCCTTCAGGTATTCCGGTTTCCTCCCACGGCCAAAAGACATGCAGTCTTTGTTGATAAATTACCCCTGGACGTAAATGTGTGTGATATGACTGTGTGTCCACCCTGAGATAGACAGATGCCCTATCAGGGGTGTTTCTTGCCTTCTGTCTCACTGTCCACTCTATTAGACACTCCTACCTTGTGGGTCCACCTTGTAGATGTAAAGTCAGAGACGACAGCTCATCTGCTGCTGCACAGTTTGTGCTGGTCTTCCTCTAGTCCTTCATCAGTGGTCACAGGACGCTGCCCGCAGGACATGACAGATATATATATATGAGCAGTCAGTGGTTGAGCTAAGTGCAGTCTGCATAATTAGCTGCAATCTTAGTAAATCTAGTGCTAAATTCAGACACATTGCAGTGGCATTAAGGCACATTTTGTGCTGGCAGGTGACTCTGGTTTCTTTCACTCTTTTCAATTCTTTTCCTGTTTTTCTTTCTTTATGTGCCTCACAATTTATATCCGTTCACAAATGAGCAGTGTGAAATTCATGAACTCATAAAAACACATACACACAGGCAGTTCCTCCACCTCCATGACACTCCATTTGCATAAATATACCCGGTTAACTGCAGCATGTCAGACAGGTTCCCCAATCAAAGAGCAGATTTGTGTGGCGCTATGAATAATTCACGAGTGCCTCTGGCTTTAAGGCACGTTAATGATGTTAGCCATTACGTGACTGTCAGCTGATCAAAGTGGGGCAAAGTCAAATCTCCCCAAACTGATGAAGTCGTTTAGCACTGATTTCATGCAGACTTACACGCTTCAGTCAGGCCTGCCAGCTCACCTGGGTGGCCCATGAAACACCTACAATACAAGGTGGACGGAGCACTGACCCTCCAATATTTGGAGACACCTTTTTCAAAACGTTTCTGACCGACTTATCCTGTTTCTTCAGCCTTGATGGTCCTTTTTGGCCGAGATGTTCCTCAGTTGTAGGAATGAAAGTTTGGGCCTTGGCTATCAAAGAGACCACCGGCAACTGGAGATTCATCTGATCTTCATTACACTTTCTTTCATAGTCTCCAAAGTTCTAGGTAATAACCAGGCAAATGTGCGGTGACCTCTGAAGTACTAGATCATTATTTTGCCCAACATGATGGTCCATTTTAGTTTAACCGAAATCTGCTGAACTGCCCAACGGGTTCATTACCCAGACAGTCTGTCTTAATTACACTGAAATGACCAACGCAATTACACCGAGATATGCAAATCAAACATTATCTATTCTAATCTGCATAAAAATAACAAAAACAGGCCTTTTGAAGCATAAAGTGTTCATTTCATTGTAAGCACACTCCGGAGAAATACCATTGTTTTATTGTTTAATGAAGATACGTTTCAGGTTATTGCATGGTATATAATCTAGCATAACTCTGTAAGCAATATATTAGGGACCCTTCAGAATGTTCATTTACTTCATGAATGTGGGTCGAAAAGCTGAGACTGATCCCAGAACACAGGCAGCCTTTATGTGAATGCTGTCATGAGTTCGCAGTAAACAGGCGTACTGGACATTCTATGTGATGTTCTGTGTGAGGTTCTAAGCTTTCACTCAAGTTCCTTCAGAAAATAAGAGCATGTGGAGCGACCAAACCAGCTAAAGTCAGCGAACATCTGTTGAGTTGTGACACTTTTATGATTATAGCTTTAAAGATAAGCTACAGATGCAGTTTATCCAAAAACGGAAATGACGGACAGAACCAGAGTCTTCATTTCTGCCTACAGTGTGTCGCTATAAGTGATGATGTACAGACAGTAAGTTTATTCGAACTCCATTCCAGCTTTCTCAGTCCTGCTAGAGTCTCTGCTCATCATCGCTCACCTGACATTTCTACATTTTATACATTTATCTGCAAGAAAACAGCTTGGATATTATGAAGAAAGTGATTCCAATTGTATGGACTGGCGATCTGTCCAGGGTGTATCCTGCCTTCCGCTCGATGAACGCTGGGATAGGCTCCAGCTCCCCCCCACGACCCTGAGGAAAATGGATGGAAGGATGGATGGATGGATGGATGATTCCAATTGTTTGAACAGTAGTGGAACAGTATGAGTGCTGGGGATTTGGGCTGGAGTTCTGGGGGGGCTTCTGCTTTAAGATAGGAGGCCAGGACCCCTCATTGAGTTGAATGGTGGGATTACTGGGAGAGGGGTGGAAAAACTTTACCACTAGTGTTACGTGCCCTAGGAAACTGATTCATGTGCTGTTTGGTTGTTTTTCTCAGTCTGCCCATAGATCCTTGGTGAATGCTCCTCAGGTGACCAAACAGAAGGAACGACATCAGTGGAAGAGGAGGAGCTTTAGCTTTGATAACATGCAGAGACAAGATATGATATGGAAAGTTCTCAGACACGCTGAGTGTGTTTACATGTGCTTAATAATCCAGAAAATCAGATTTTATCAGGGAAACTCCGGCTCTACATGAGTCGGATTTCTGCTCTACAGCCAGCCAATAAACTCTTAGAATCAGACGCGAGGTAACATAATGTAAAACTCAAACTTCGCGCTGCGCCGCTTTACCTGAACATATGAACATGAATCACGTAGAAGGTGAAGAATGTTTAAACCCTTCATTTCATAAAGCATGCGTTTGGTTTCAGAGTCGCTGCTACAATGTGGTGATTGCAGTGGTATCCCAGGTGATTGCTAGGATGTCATTAATGTATTTCTACAGTGGTCATATTAGAGAGGTGTACAAACATCTGGCCACATAGTTCCACCACTCTGGGCTTCCAGAGTCCGGTCAGTGTCAACGTGGACAAGGCGGAGTTAGTGGGCAAAAATCCAGCCAAAAAAGAAGCAAAATGTGTGTAACTAGTATCGCAAAGCACTAACAACCAAACTCACAAGGCTGTTGAACTGCTTTACGGACTCAGCTCACTCAAACACATTTAGAGCACACAGACTGGAACATGAGGACATTTCGAAGGTCTTAGGTGAGCAGTTTCCACATTCCTCTAACAGAGGTCTCCCACAAGTGGCCCACCACCACAGTTTTGACCTTTCAGTGTAAACAGACGTGGTCCCAGTCTTTGCTGTGGTCTGTCTGGCTTTTCGTTGGCCTCATTTGATCTGTGTGAGTCATTCTTTGATTTATGCTGGTCCTGGAAGACCAACGTCAGGAGGCTATAGCTTACAGAAGTAATAGATAAAACTGGGCTGGCTGTTCCAGTGGCGCTTCTTCATTCTCGGTCTGATCTGCACGTTGCCATAAATGTTTAAAAGTCCCCAGTAATAATAAATGAGGTGCTAATGAAGAAGGAAAAGAAAGGACCGTTAATAACTGTTACAACACCTGTCAATGAACATTCACAGCAATGATTGCAAGGCAGGTTCCTCCTTTTTGTCATTACTGTTACGTGTAAGCATGTCATTAGCTTTTTGCTTGTGTGTGCCTCTCCCTTCACAGGTGTACCTGCTCTGCAATCAGTCATGAGAGGAGGACCTCTAACCAATCAGAGGCCTGGCTGGTGGAGCTGGGGGAGGAGCCTACACTTTAAAAGGTGTCCTTCAAGGTGGTTGAGGAGAGGGAGGGCTGGTCATGTGGGCTGTGTTTGAAATAGTTTGTTTTTAGGTATTTTACTGGTACTATTTTGCAAGAGGTTGACCGTTTTTACCACCGGGAGGTTCAAACAGGTGGGTGCAGTTGTACATTAACACTACATAAAAGTCCACTTGTACTCTTGGTCATTGGCCAGGGAAGTGTAGCCTAGTTGGCCAATGTTTCCTTCGTTGTAGGGCTCAATACTTATTGTCGAGTAAGGAAATGTGTTCTTCCAGTATGGTAATGGGTATCATACCATGCTAGTTTATTGTGGTTGGTTTTAATAAAATGGCTTTAAAAGCTCTACTGACCTGTTCCCCCGGTCTTTAATCCATCCCCAGACACAATGTGGGGTTGTAACCACTCTAACGGAACAAAACACTGACTTTGGTTTTAAGCTGTAACTTCCAGCTATATATAACCGTTGATATGACAGCTCTTCAGCAGCTGAGCTTATTTCCATAACCATCCCACACTGCCAGAATATTCTCACGTAGCTTCAAAAAGCTTCCACTGGTGGAAAGTGCGTCTGATGTTACACGTAAAGGCCTTCGCAGCAGGTCGTCCACTACACTGAGAAGTGAGAGCCCAGTTTGACCTTAATGGCCTTTCATGCTGAGCTCTGTCAGCTCATCCTTCAGTGCACTCTGACATGACTTTCGAGCCCACGCTGGCAGCTTCGACGTGCTCCTCTGAGCTGTTGATGTATGAAGCACTTGCTGGAGTACGAACCCCTCATTAGTCCCCTCCTAAAGCTTGGAATCTTCTGAGGTAGAACATCTGAAACCTGGACCGGAAGAAAACAAATGAGCAGATTGTGATCAGCTTGCAACCGAATATTCTTCTCTGATCTATATACGGAAACATGAATCTATATATGGAAAATAAATTCAGAGTTTTATCCCCACCCTGCCTCAAATGGAATAAGCCAGGGCATGGTGGGTGCCTGAAATGTGCTTCTTTAGTTTTAGGGCTGAAGCTGCAAGGTTAGTTTAGATAGCAAGTAAGGGTAAAACAAAAAAGAGTTGTTGAGCAGACAGACAAGTGAACCCTGGTCAAGACTTTTTTTCGGAATGTCCGCAGACGTGACAATGTTGCAATGCTGAGGGTCTTCTCTGGTCAGGGGTCTTCTCAAATATTTAAGTTGGTACGGTTTCTCAAGCCAAGCGGTGCAATCCCAGAAGAACAATGGAAATGTGATGTATTGTTTTACCTATTTTAAAAAAAAGATTTAAATGGATGTTCCAGTACAAAGACTAGTGTAATCTATGTTTCCGGTAGTGGTAAATGTCTGTCATGAATCTGTAGCTGGACCCCCTGACATTTTCTCAGTGCTGACATTAAAATCCACTCGACATTGGTAGGAAAGCTATGACATGCATATTAATACATTGGATAGATGTAAATGCACATTTAATCCTTTTTAAATACATATTTAATGATCATTTTGGAAGCTTTATCACTGACTGACAAATCATTTGACTCCTACATTAGTCACTTTGTTACACTATGAGGATCACATGACTAAAGATAATTAAAGATGGTCCAAAAAAGGGCAGAACTGGTACAAAGAACATGGAAAACAAGAGCAAAACGCTTTCCAGCTGTTCGAGTATCAATACTGTATTTACCTTTGTGTGAAGCTGTTCAGCATCTCTAATAACCCTGACTATGTGGTCACTATATGACACTGGATAACTCCTATATGAACGCTATATACGGATAACGCTATATGAACGTCACCCCTATATGGGCTTGTTGGACGTCCCATTCTAAATCCATGGGCATTAATATAGAGTTGGTCCGCCTTTGCAGCTCTTACAGCTTCCGCTCTTCTGGTAAGCTTTCCACAAGATTTTGGAGCGAGTCTGAAGAAGTTTGTGTCCATTCAGTTAAAAGAGCATTCGTGAGGTCAGAGACTGATGTTGGACAAGAGGGTCTGGCTCACAGTCTCCGTTCTAGGTCATCCCAAAGGGGTTGATGAGGTTTACGTCAGGGCTCTGTGCAGACCACTGGAGTTCCTCCACACCACTCTGGTCACTCCATCTCTTTTTGGAGCTGCTTTGTGCTCAGGGGCTCAGTCCTGCTGGAACAGGAAAGGCTCTTCCCCAAACTGCTGACACAAAGCTGGAAGTGTATAACTGTGTAAAATGTGCTGTAACAATAACATCACCCTTCACTGGAACTGAGAGCCCCAGGCCCAGCTCATTATACCTCCTCCACCAAACTATGCATTTTGGTAGGTAACAGTCTCCTGGCCTCCACCAAACCCTGATTCATCCATCAGACTGCCAGATGGGGTCTTGCTTTACACCTATCCAGTCGATGCTTGGCATTGCTCATGGAGATCTTGGGGCTTGTGTGTAGCTGCTCGGCCATAGAAACCCATTTCATGATGCTTCAGATGATTTCATGATCTGCTGATTTGATGTTGCTTCCAGATGCAGTTTGGAACTCCTTAGTGAGTGCTTCAACAAAAGATGGACAATTTTTATGCTCTATGCACTTCAGCAGCCCTGCTCTGCTAGTTTGTGTGGGCTACTGTTTCATTACTGAGCTGTTGTTGCTCCTCAACGATTCTGTTTTACAATAATGGTGCTTACAGTTGGCTGGGGCAGATCTAGCAGGGCAAAAATGTCACCAGAATTAACAATGAATGTATAATATCACAGCTAAGTATCTTTAAAATATAATGTGCAGTTGCACCATTCATGCTGAAATTGATCCTGTTGACATTTGTTATGACAGCTATGTAACACACACTAAATAGATATTAAAAATGCCCATCTTATGCTTTGAATATTATTTGCAGCGGTGCATTCAAACGTCACGAGTAACATTCTGACCATAAAACACAAAACATACTTTTGTCCATTATTTATAAAATGCTATTTTCAATGCCTGTCATCTATGTTAGCCTCATAGCTCCAGTGCACTACTAAGCAAGCAAACTAGAGACACCAAACATGCCTCATTCACTTTACTGGGAAAAAGCTTGACGCCTATGCCGTTCTCCGCCTACCTCTTCAGGTCATCTCCTAATCCTAGAGGTGATCTGTTTGGATCCTTTATGGTCCGTGTGGTGAGGATAGCCGCTCTTGCTCTCCTGGCCTAATGATTTTAGTTTGAGAGCAGATCTCTGGGTGCTTTGTCTTTCTCAGCTGGCTGGGGGGATAAAGTTCTCCTGCTAATTAATCATCCTGAGGAAGCTCCTTTGTTCTCTGACGTTTGAGGGCTGCTGCGCTCTGAATATCGTCTCTGGTTCTCTGCGGGGTCGATGTTCAGAGCGATGCCAGTGCTTACCAGATTCTTCAGCACCACGTAAAGTTCCTCCTTTTACTTTAAACCAACTAACTGTCCAGAGCAATCCACACCATTTCCATGACCTTCTGTGATCTCTGAAGTTCTCTTTCTCTGAAAGTCCTCGGGTGTGGAAGCAATCGTACCAAGTTTCTGCTCAAGTAACCGCAGTGTATTCCGTTCTCGGCGTTCCGACTGCATGATGAGCTGCATTTACATTTCTGGACAGGTTTGAGGCTTCACTTTGTTTCAATACTTAGACGTTAGACATTCCATGCTGCAGACAGATTTCCCGGTTGGTCTAACAGGGTAGAAACCTTTGGCTAATCAGAAGTCAGAACGCTGCCCGGGATAAACAAACACACCACGTATCAATTATACTTCCATTGATCAGAGTAACTGAAGTGACCATTTGTCTGTCTGGAAACAGGAAAGTCTGTATAACATTCTCGCTGATCCGCAGTCTGAAAGGCCAGCGCGTCCGAGCTGTAGTGCATGCACTGCTGCTTCACTCCCACCATGCAGAGGCAGCATGCGTTGATCAGACGTTAGAGAGAGGGTGGAGCCTTCAGTCCGACGGTTACAGCTGCCCAGCAAAAAACCCAAAACAATAATAAAATAAAATTATTAACAATGATAAAATAAATTTGGTGAAGTTACTCACCGTGAGCCTGATGACCTTTGTGAGTAGACTGTGCCAGAACCTGGATGTCAGTTCGCCTTGACGCAACTACACGAGCAGGTGCGAGCGGGAGCGGGACTGAGTGGGAGGAGCTCATGTGGGTCATTTCAGGACAACGGTTCATCACATTAATGACCGATTCGAGTCACTGACCTAAACGAGTGTGAACCGTCGAGTCAGAGAGATCGGATTAGAGCAAAACATCGGATTTGAGCAACGAGGCTTGTAATGTGATGTATTTTACTTTGCTATCATTATAGTTCAAATCAATTGTTTATTTATTTATTTTCCATTTTGCCCTGTGATAGACTGGCGTCCTATCCAAGGTGTTTCCTGGTGTGACCTGGTGTGACCACTGGGGTGTGTTTGGTTTCATTGTAGATCTTGTCTTTGACACTTTTTCAGGGTTTGCAGCACTGAAAAAAAAACCGATTGCTTTTGTTGTCAGTTTCTCAATATTAGACTACTTTTCTTAAGAGTATTAACCAACAACTGAAAGCCGCCAATAGCAACCATCGCATATTCGCAGAGGCCAGACAGGCCGTTTGAATGGCAACAATTAAGCCTCAGATAGAAGCCGCATTATAGTGATATTAATTACCATTAATAATATAGTGGATTTCAGCGCTAACGTCCCCAATCATTACCCCAATGTTTCAGCCTGGTGAAAGATGAATCTTCAAGAGTTCTTCATGACTTCTATATAGAACCATTTGCATGCTTAAAATGACTCTTTGCCTGGTGAATTTGTTCTTCAGATTGAAGGAGTGTGTCTTGTATCTGGCTCTATATAGCACCAAAACGGGTTCTCCTATTCTTACAAGCTTTACATCATAACAGCAGAACCCCCTTTGGTTCCTGAGTCTGGAGGACTGGGCCCTGATGCTCTGTAGTCTTCTCCCAGATAGGTGTGGTGTATGGATGGATGAGCGGGATCCTTCCTGATGCTGCGCTCTTTTCTTTCACCCTGTTTGTTCTAGATGTTCTAGACGCAAGCGTCTGAAGAACGATCCTCCACAGACAGTTGTTAATGACGATGCTGAGGATGAGGTCCACCTATCAGCAGTGCTTTAATTGAAGCACACCTACAGAGTCCAGCCTTTTCACCAGGCTGACAGCGGTTTACATCATTGGCTGGACGTTTTCATTAGAGGACAGATGGACGGTTCCTTTATTGATGCCGCTGGCTGCCCTCCAGATTGGATCTGCTCAGTCTCTGTAGGTGAATCTTGTGTGCGTGACTTTAAAACAACCTACTTTCACATTTGAAGTGGCTCTTTGCTTCTTCTGCCTTTCTACTGGCCCTTATCTAACTGCAGAGGTTTAGACTTACCTGATTAGATGTATGTGTTTCATAATCTTAGACATTTTCTAGACATCTAAAGTCTTTATCATCCCTGTCCAATAAAACATGCGTCACCGTTTTTATACTTTTATTATCATTTGAATACAGCTGTCCTTTACATCATGTCCAATAGAAATGGTCTGAAAAGGCTCATTAGAAGTTAAGAATGTTTTGCCTTCTCCTGTGAAGTTAGCATTTTGGAGATACTTCTTAATTGTGCTTTGTGCTGGGACTTTTCAGCCACGCTAACTTACGCAGCATCCATGTGCTAGCGACAGGCTTGTTTGTTGGACAGTGTTGACGAGCACGCCAGCGCCCCCTACTGTAAGCTCAGCCTTCACAAAGTGGTGCATTGGTGTCAGAATTTCACACTGAGTTTCTACCCATAATTGTATAATTCTTCACTTTTACAGTTTCAAAACATACCATTCACCCTCCTGTGGATTATGGTATGCTTTCTGAGTAAGACACAAAACAGGACAGTGAAATTAGAATAGAGCTTGTTTACATACATCAGTCTTAAAGGCAAAGAAACATAGTCCGATCTGAAAACATACCACTCACCCCTGAATCCTCATTCGGGAGTTATAGGACCTGGAAGTTGGGCACAGTCGGTCTGGTCCGATGTCTTCATGCAGTAAGGGCACATTGGGGGCGCTAGTGAGCAGCACTGCAAGCACAGAAACAGAACCGGGACACTGTAGGCGCCCAGATTCAGGTGAGAATGCGCACATTTCAGGCTGAGAGACCGCAGGAATTGGCCCATTTCAGTTCATCCCACAGGACCTTCTGTTCTGAGAGGTCAGCCCCAGAATGCTCAGCCACGGTCTGTAAAGAGCTATAATTAAACAGATGTGTGTCAGGAACACAGGAGCCAGTCCATACTTCCATATGTGGAAGCTAAGTAGCAGAAGCCTTGTATGGAAAATAATATGGATGTGGATACTTATACATTTGATATACATTTCAAAAATATCCATAAAATATATTTCAAAATATTTTGCCATTTTAACCAAATATATTTTAAAATACATTTATTTTATACCGTTTGGGGCAATATTACACATAGAAATGCACCATACAGAAATACCTGTGTAAATATGTTTAGCAGCTCCATCTGAAAGTGGAGGAACATCTCCAGAATCCTGTCTGATGCTCTTCACTGTCTGATTCCTTTAGAAATGATTTTATCAGCTCCATCTGAAAGTGGAGGAACATCTCCGGAATCCTGTCTGATGCTCTTCACTGTCTGATTCCTTTAGAAATGATTTTATCAGCTCCATCTGAAAGTGGAGGAACATCTCCAGAATCCTGTCTGATGCTCTTCACTGTCTGATTCCTTTAGAAATGAGTTTATCAGCTCCATCTGAAAGTGGAGGAACATATCCAGAATCCTGTCTGATGCTCTTCACTGTCTGATTCCTTTAGAAATGAGTTTATCAGCTCCATCTGAAAGTGGAGGAACATCTCCAGAATCCTGTCTGATGCTCTTCCAATTTGGAATATATTTTTGTGTAACACAGCTTGTTTTGCGTTCACTGTTTGTCATGTTTACATATTGTGGAGTCCGCCAAACCCATGTTTCAAGAAGGGGCTTCAGGGGTGTGGTGCACATGCCCCGCCCCCCTCTGTAAAAGCAACATTAAATGTTATTGCTGTTGGTTCGTTTCAGCTGATTGTTATTTAGTGACTGTGGGTTAGTTATCTTGTGTCTAACATCGAAAGAAGACTTGGCTCGAAGCGACTTTTCCGGTATTTCTCCTGTGCTGCGATGTGCCTTTTCAGCTGGTGTCAATAAAACGGCGTGTTTTGCGGCAGAATTAATGGCTTCTCTTTCTATGCCAATGCTGCAATATACAGATATACAGATACACTGTATTTCCAAAAGTATTTGGTCGTCTGGCTTCACACACATATGAACTTGAGTGACGTCCCGTTCTTAATCCATAGGGTTTAATATGATGTCGGCCCACCCTTTGCAGCTATAACAGCTCCAACTCTTCTCGGAAGTCTTTCCACAAGGGTTAGGAGTGTGGTTATTGGAATTTCTGACCGTTCTTTCAGAAGCTGATTTGTGAGGTGGTGTATCAGGCTAGATAAAATGTTATATATGATATTGATATGATATTGGGCTTTAATATACATCTAGCTGTTTGCTGTCTGAAAGGACTATCAGAAGACTCCATGGGTTTCAACGGAGCTCTGGCTGAAAATGGCTCTACGTGTGTCGACGGAGCCTGAGCGAGGGGGCCCTAGTTTCAGGTCCCAGGAGAGAGTTGGACCTCTCTGTCTTTCTAGAAGCTGAGGCCATAATAACAAAAACCAGATGTAAGCCATACCATAAGATATTGTCATGTGTTAATGTATGGATTTTGCGTTATGTGTGTGCGTAAATTTTGCTTAAAAAGCTGAAGCATCTCGGACTTCAGGGAGAGGTTCCACATTGGCTCCTGGGTCTGTGCAGCAAGGGCTTTAAGCGCTGTCTTTTAATTTGAAATAAAGTTGTTCATGTTTAAATTCAGATAGTGTCTACAGAGCTTTCGTCATCCCACCTACACAACTGAGAATAAACAACAGAGGTCAGACACTGATGTTGGACGAGAAGGCCTGGCTCACAGTCTCCACTCTAATTCAGCCCAAAGGTGTTCTATGGGGTTGAGGTCAGGACTCTGTGCAGGCCAGTCAAGTTCTTCCACACCAAACTGGCTCATCCACGTCTTTATGGACCTGCTTTGTGAACTGGTGCGTAGTCATGTTGGAACAGGAAGGGGCCATTCTTTCACTAATGTTTCTAGAAGCTGTCTGTAACCATGGAAGTGATTGGAACACCCGAATTCAATGATTTGGATGAGTGAGTGGAGACTTTTGGAAATAGAGTGTAGATACACCACACACGGTCGTATGAGTTTGAACATCCCCTACTTGATTTTCTTAGTGACAATAAGTTAACACACCCTCTACCGAGACTTTTCATTTATTTCAGAGTTTAATTTTTTAAAATTATATATATAATTAATCATATAAACACTAATTGTGAATGAAAGTGTGCAGAAGTGTGTCTCTGTAGAGGACGTGTTCACTTATTCACACTCACTCAGAACAACAATACATTAAATGACCAAGCCTGACTGTAAAAACACGCATCACGGTCTGGACTGAAAGTTTACAATCTGCACTTTCCACTCAGTTTCTCCACTTCCCTCAGTGAGCTGTAAATCAATAATGTAATATTGCAAGTGATAGCCATACATTCCAGGAGACAGAGAGTATGTTATAGATGTTCTCTGTACAGTTCTCAAAGCTCAGGGCTGCTCTGAGAGCAGCTGTGATGCCACAGTTCCTCACTGTGGCTTCAAATAAGATGCATAGAGACCATCAGTAGACGTGCTCGGTTGAGTTATGATGGATTTATTCCATTAAAGCTCTGGAGCCGAATTCAGCTGGCCATTCGGGGATCTGAGGCCTCTTTGAAGCAGTTTCCATCCGCTAATCTAAAACAGGCCCTTAGAGTGGCGATCTAACAGAATTATCTACGACCGTCTGTCTGCTATTAGCCGCTCGCAACTGCATGAGCGACGGATTCAGAGAATGATGCTCCTCATGGCTGCAGTGTCTGGAGAAGTAATTCATTGTTATTTTAATTATTTTTAAAAAGACTCCACAATTATGTAGTTAATATATCAAAAAGAAATGTGTTAATGTGATAACATGCACCAACCACAGAGCAGGTATTCCCTGGGTGGTTCTCAGTTTCAGGGAGGGTAGTGTGCCCACCTAGTAGGGGTGATGTGTAATATTCTTTCCAGGAAGATCAAGTCTTCCTACTCTCCCATGTAGCATGTTGGTGCTGAGAGTGATGATCAGTGTGTATCTGTCCTAAAGATGTGGTGAAGTGGGCTTCAGGAAATGTCTGGATCACGTTGCAGCCTGAAGCTTGACACGTGTAATTGCCGCACCCAGTTCTGGTGAGGATCATGTAGACTATCACAAGGCTGTAGGTATCCAAGGAATATGGGCAGACCAGAATGGCACATTCAGTGCAAGAGTGTTTACTGGTGCAGTGGAAAGGTGCAAAAAGTGCACAAATGCAAAACTGTGACAAAATAGAAAAAATAAATTGGAAAAATAAAGGTGTTTACAAAGCAGGTATGGTTTAGAGGATTCCTTCTAAACTCCTACACTTTACCAAAACAATATTCTCACAGGGTGGTCCACAGTATCATCCCTAGTGTACCCTCTACCCTACCCTCTGCCTTAAACGTTACCCTTTACCCTCTACTCCCCCTACTCTACCCCTACTCTACCCCACCTTATCCTTTGTCCTTTATTCTTTACCTTCGAGCTTCTGCCCTCTACTCAGCCCTCTACCTTATGCTTTACCCTACCTTCTACCTGTTTACCTTTTACCCTGTACCCCACCCTCAACCCTCAACCTTCACCTTTACCTTTTTATCCTCTACTTAACCATTTATCCTTTATCCTTTACCCTCTAGCCTCTACTCATCCCTCTACTTCACCCTTATCCTTTATCCATTAACATCTACCTTATCCTTAACCCTCAAGCCTCTACTGTCCCACCCCATCATGCCCCGCCCTGGTGCCCCAACTTGTGCTAGGTCTACAAACCATCTAAGTAAACCTTTCAGACTGTTTTTGATGGAGCTGACATACTGACTCCCACGTAAACATTAATATATGTAAATTCATTAGAAGTATCTGTCTTCTGATGAGCAAACTCACATGAGAAGATTAAACTGATACTGTGGTAAATAAGCAAGTGCCTCGTCTAGCAAGTCTGCTGTATTACTTTTGCTAATTGTTCTTTGTAGCCTAGTTTCCGATTCCGGACTGAGGTGCCACGGGCAGCAGCATTCATAACTCATATCTGAGAGGTCTGTTCATCACTCAGAATTCGACTGTGCCAAACTCATTAATTTCCTTATGGCTCTGTAATACTTCGCCACTAGCAAGCGAGGCAGCGAGAGAAGGACTGCTCATTGTGCTGCGCGCTTGTGTTTGAGGATATTAGAGTTGGACTGAAAGTGCTAATACCCCTGTGAAACCATGTGTGAGCGGGAAAGCATCCCTGCCGGAGACGATACACCAAAATGAAGTGGCTTCGCTCAGGAGCTGGAGGATTTACTCCACTTCACCCGCTAGCCTGACAACTTGGCATACTCAGAGAAACATTTCAGCAGATTATTGCTGAAAGATTACTGAGGACTGAATGTTCACAGAACAAAGCAAACACTTAACAGCTTTAAATGCTGCTTCTCTACAGGAATCCTTGAAGTTTGAATTAGAGCATAATGGATATGAAAACTGGATCTCTATAGGCTTCACAGATTTTAGAGGACAGCTGATAATTATATTTTAACATTTAAATAAATACTTCAGTATTATACTCAGTTCTCAACCATCAAACTTCTTAAATTCAACTTAGCAAACAAGGAATCCTACCAGCTCTCGTCCCAAACGGGAATCCTACCAGCTCTCGTCCCAAACGGGAATCCTACCAGCTCTCGTCCCAAACAGGAATTGTACCAGCTCTCGTCCCAAACGGGAATTGTACCAGCTCTCGTCCCAAACGGGAATCGTACCAGCTCCCGTCTCAAACGGGAATCGTACCATCTCTCGTCCCAAACGGGAATCATACCAGCTCTCATCAAAAACGGGAATCGTACCAGCTCTCGTCCCAAACGGGAATCGTACCAGCTCTCGTCCCAAACGGGAATCGTACCATCTCTCGTCCCAAACGGGAATTGTACCAGCTCTCGTCTCAAACGGGAATCATACCATCTCTCGTCCCAAACGGGAATCCTACCAGCTCTCGTCCCAAACAGGAATTGTGCCAGCTCTTGTCCCAAGCGGGAATTGTTTTAACTCCTGTCCCAGGCAGGAATAGTACTAGCTCTCATCCCAGTCAGAAATTTCACTATGCCTCATCCTGATTTCCAGTTGTACTGTGCCTCACTAATTGTTGGTACTGTCATTAATCAATACAGATTCACTACGGTCTCAAATATAGCTCGATATAAATCAACCCTACTGTGATGAGTAGTAACAGTAATGAGTTTTAATTTATGAAGCTGTTTTTTATTTACTATTAAACACTCTGTCAGACTGTCTGTCTGGCTCTTTCAGCCTGCGTTACTACACGACTGGAAAAGAACTTAATTTGTTGGATTTTTAAAGCACGTCATCCTTCGGGTTTTTCTCTGAATGTGTGATGCAGTTTTGTGCTCTTTTATTATTAATCCTTCACAGCTGGGCTGTAAAAGCAGCTTGCCCTGCTTTTTTTCGAGTTGGTCCTCGTGTTTGACTCTCTCGGCCGCTGGAGGACATGTGGTCTGAAGCTGTCATGTCAGCTGCGTTTGCCAAATTGTGTAAATTGCAGGCACAGGTGAAGGAGTCTTGTGCATTAATATGCATGAATTCGTCTTAAGTCCTTGTCCTCGCTGCGCGTTTCTTTTTTCCTTCTGCCTCCTCTCTCTCTCTAGATCTCTTTCTCTATCCACCTCGCCCTTTTTTCCTTCACTGCTGCATTTACTTGAATTGAATTTCTGTCGTTGCCAAGCTGTTTTGCTCTTTAACATTGTCTCCGTTCACCCTGAGCTCTGCTTTAGAGGCGCTAACTGCACTGTAATCAGAGTGTCATTTTTAGAGTGGCTCAGTCTGTAATCTTTACGCCTCAAAAAAGCAACAAACACATCTTTTCCTCTACAGCGGTCCAGTGTAAACCCTCTACCCTGTAAGGCAGATCCCAGCCAGCCCTGAGGACCTCATTCTTTGCATATTTTTCAGCTTTTTCTTGTTTTATCCCACTCTTCTTCATTCCGCTCATGAAAGCAGTGGCAGTTCCTAGTGTAGGTGATATAGGCAGTCGCCTTGGGCAACAAATGCCCTCCAAACACATGGACACACAAGACACCTCTCTCCGTAATTATCAAGCTGAGCTTCGTTCTGACTCGCACTGAAAAATGTGTGGCGGCTGAATTTGCTGCACTTAACTGTATACATCATTTCCATTTGAATGGAATACGTTACACCAACACAGGCGCTACTGGGGGTAAGTAAGCTGAAAGAGTGTTTTGATGTGATATATTTTATTCATATGGAAATGGTGTAACATTCGAATCAGTGTAGGTTCCAGGGTAGCCGTGCTAAAGTTGAATTTTTTGCAGGATGCACACGTTCGCGGCAAACGGCTCCTTCATTTTTGACTCGCTTAGATTTCAACACATCTGTTCCTCTAGACTATTTGCTTTGCATTGCTTCACTCAAAGCATTCCTATCACTTCAATAACAACTTTAGTTGCTTAATGTCACACAAATCGTTTTTAGGCTACACTCATTTCTTTGAGGTCTGCTCTCCTGTTGTCATCTGCCTCTAAAGATGTGAACTCTCATTATAATTGAATAGCTTTTGAAATATGTTTTAGTGAACTGAACCATTTTTACTGCGTACGCTGTTCTCCTGTTATCAGTTTTATTGTGTTTGATCGTTTATTTCCCAATAATCTACCAAGAATCCTAGGCCTCGTCTCCGTTGGGAATTGTACTAGGTCTCGTCCCAGTTGGGAATTGTACTGGGCCTCGTCCCAGTTGGGAGTTGTACTAGGCCTCATCCCAGTTGGGAATTGTACTAGGCCTCGTCTCCGTTGGGAATTGTACTAGGTCTCGTCCCAGTTGGGAATTGTACTAGGCCTCGTCCCAGTTGGGAATTGTACTAGGTCTTATTCCAGTCAGGAATTGTAATTGGTCTTGTTCCAGTCAGGAACTATACTACATTTTGTGACAGTTGGGATTTGAAGAACAGTGTTGGGTCTCACCTCAATTGGGAATTGCAAAGTCTCAGCAAAGTTGGAATTGTTTCTGGGTCTCATCCCAATCATTAGATGTACTAGGTCTCTACAGTTGGAAATCATTGAATTCAGGCATTCCAATTACTTCCACAGCCACAGGTGTATAAAGCCGAGCCCCTAGGCCTGCAGACTGCTTCTACAGACATTAGTGAAAGAATGGGTCACTCTCAGGAGCTCAGTGAATTCCAGCGTGGTACCGTGATCGGACGCCACCTGTGCAGCAAGTCCAGTCGTGAAATTTCCTCACTACTAAATATTCCACAGTCTACTGTCAGTGGGATTATAACAAAGTGGAAGCGATTGGGAACGACAGCAACTCAGCCACGAAGTGGTCAGTCACGTAAAATGACAGAGCGGTCAGCGGATGCTGAGGGGCATAGTGCGCAGAGGTCACCGACTTTCTGCAGAGTCAATCACTACAGACCTCCAAGCTTCATGTGGCCTTCAGATCAGCTCAAGAACAGCGTAGAGAGCTTCATGGAATGGGTTTCCATGGCCGAGCAGCTGCATCCAAGCCTTACATCACCAAGCGCAATGCAAAGCGTGGAATGCAGTGGTGTAAAGCGCCGCCACTGGACTCTAGAGCAGTGGAGACGAGTTCTCTGGAGTGACCAATCACGCTTCTCCATCTGGAAATCTGATGGACGAGTCTGGGTTTGGCGGTTGCCAGGAGACGGTACTTGTCTGACTGCATTGTGCCGAGTGTAAAGTTTGGTGGAGGGGGGATCATGGTGTGGGGTGTGTTTCAGGAGTTGGGCTCGGCCCCTTAGTTCCAGTGAAAGGAACTCTTAAAGCTTCAGCACCAAGAGATTCTGGACAATTTCACGCTCCCAACTTTGTGGGAACAGTTTGGGGACGGCCCCTTCCTGCTCCAACATGACTGCCCACCACTGCACAAAGCAGGTCCATAAAGACACGGATGAGCCAGTTTGGTGTGGAAGAACTTGACTGGCCTGCACAGAGTCCTGACCTCAACCCCATAGAACACCTTTGGGATGAATTAGAGTGGAGACTGTGAGCCAGGCCTTCTCATCCAGCATCAGTGTCTGACCTCACAAATGTGCTTCTGGAAGAACGGTCAGAAATTCCCATAAACACTCCTAACCCTTGTGGAAAGCCTTCCCAGAAGAGTTGAAGCTGTTATAGCTGCAACGGGTGGGCCGACATCATATTAAACACTATGGATTAAGAATGGGATGTCACTCAAGTTCATATGTGTGTGAAGGCAGGACGAGCGAATACTTTTGGAAATATAGTGTAGTTCAAGGCCTTGTTCCAATGAATGGTTCTAGGTCTTATCCCAATCATTAATTGTTCCAGTTCTCATCTTGGTCAGTAATCGTCTCAGTTGTGAAGTGTGCTGTTAATGTCCTGTGAACAACTTTATTGCACCATATTAAATATTGAAAGCTCCCATTGTACAACATTGTATAGATTTAACACAGGGACATGAGCCTTGATTGGCAGGTGGGTTTATTTGGTCACACACACCGGGGGAAGCATCAATTATGGATAGCATAGATTATGAGAAGGTCAAAGCCAATGTGCTGCTTATTAGCGAAATATAGAGTGAAAGGACAGGAAAGTCAGGCTGTAACTAGAGGTGAATATATTATATTAGTAGTGCTGTTTACAGTATTGTGTATGAACTGTCTCACTGGACTCACTGTCAAGGTGAAGTGCATGGGTAATAGTGCTCTCCCCCTTGACTTTGGTGTTCTGTATAGAGGGCGCTTCTTCTTCTGCCGATACCAAAATATTATGACTAGCTGTTTTTTTACGTCTGGCTAACATTATAAACTGCTGCTCCAAAAGTAGCTCAGAAAAATGACTAAACTCTGAAACGAAGTCAAGGACGCATGTTTTGTTGGTTGGTTAGTGTAGCGGGTAACACCTCTGCCTTCTACACTGTAGACTAGGGTTCAGTCCCCCGCCTGGGTAAACACCCTACACTACACCAATAAGAGTCCTTGGGCAAGACTCCCAACACCGCCTTCGCCTCCCTGTGTAAACTGATCAAACTGTAAGTCGCTCTGGATAAGAGCGTCAGCCAAATGCCGTAAATGTAAATGAAATGTGGCACATTTTATATTTTACGTTTCATTTTTTCAGTATGCTAACGTGTTCTGTTGTAACTGAACCATCAAATTGGTTCAAAGTCAGTTTAAAAAGCCTGCTTGGGGCTTGTAACTGATTTGGACTTCAAAGTAAAATCATCTCGACTGACTCTATACCTCAATTCTGTTTATTTCATGAACACAAATGACCAAACTTTCAATTTTGTCACCTACCAAATGTTTCAGTACTGGCTTTTCCAGTAGAACTGAAAAATGCAGCCGGTACTCGACCAGCAAACGCAGCTTTGAACACACAAAATCATCTTATTTCCATTAAAACACCAAAACCAAGTCTTTTTGACGATTCCTGATGTTGTCGGATGTTTTCAGACTTTGGGACGAGTTTATTCTGAGTTGTGTTCGCAGTGTTATTGTTATTTTAGCTGTAGAGCATTGTGGGTATCAAATGAACTGTTGTGCATTCACATTCGTCTTTGGGTTCCTTTGGTCTGGGCCAGAGAAGAAGGTTCGGGTTCACTTAGAATTCAGACTGAAAAATTTAACGTCGACCCAAAAGATGTGAACGAAACCACGGTCGGGCAGATTTTATGATACATATTGCCTGTTAAGGCGTTAAGCTCACGGACTGAGCTCCTGACGACCTCAGGAAGGGAAGTCAGATAGTGACTGGTGACTTCTAGGGTTAGGGTCTATTATATAATACGTGTATCTATTAAATATGTATTTGTGTCTATAGTGTAAAACTGTGTAATATATATGTAGCTCTGCTTTTACTGTGGGGGTACTGTTTATATCTGCTTGTATCCTGGCAGGAACCCCTTAATGAGGCGCCTGTAAGTCAAAGCCGTTATCTTTCCCATTATCTTAACCGCGCTCTCCTGCCGGAGTAGGCGTCTCTTTTGTTCTTCTCTCCGTCATGAAAGAGCAGATGTGATGGAGTCAGCGGAATCAGGCAGCCTTCTCCAATCACTCTCTGCGGCTCCGGTGGAAAAGGCCCCGCAAACAGTGTGTTCTGCTAGATTAGCCCTCACTCGCCTGCTCCATCTGCAGGGAAATATGTGGATTTTGAGAAATGCGTGTCAGCAAAAGGCCGCATTTCCAGCGTGTCTGTCACGAGGCTCCGAGCGAAGACGCTGGGGCTTTGGTGCAGACGATTCCATCCCTGATCTTATTGGACACGTTTTGTGTGAGTTTGACAGGGAGAGAAAGCATCCGTCCATCATATTTACTCCCGGGCAGTTCCGATCGGAGGCCGGCGAAAAGACGACGCGGAGGAGGAAGGGCCTTTTTTCCAGCCTGGCTCTTTCTCTTTCTTCCTGCGATTAATATGCACTGAATCACAGCAGACTTCTTCAGAGTGGTCTCAGACAAACAACCCCTCCAGATATCTCCTCCGGGAAAGGGAGAAAAAGAGGGAAAGAGAGAGCGGGAGGGAGGCTAACTGGCTCAGCTAACCTCTTTCGTTCCCTCTGGTTTTCATGGTGTTTCTCGCGCAGGCTTTGATGGAGAAGTCCTATTCCCCAGGCCGCTGCTGGAGTATCTGCTGGTGCACAATAACCCCATTCAGCTCTCTGGCTCTGAACACCAGCGCGACACTCAGGGACGCTTTTCTGGACGCAGATTACTCCCAGATCATAAAGCGAGCGCGCCGTCCCCGCTGACAGCCTAATTTAGGTCACGCAAACTTCAATGGCTTTTTTATTTATTTCTTAATGAAGATTAGCAAGGGACGGGGAAAGAATGCAGCTGCTGGTTTCTGTGCTTCACAGAACATCATTTCTCTACAGCAAATACCCACAGACCTAAACTTAGGGTTGATGTGCAGAACCTGTGTGTGGCTTCTGAGACTCTAGTGGGCTTCATTTGGTTTGTCAGTTCATTCACTCAGAATTGTAAAGGAAAATATTAAAAAATGATGGTTTATAATGGTGTTTGTTAAATGATGGTTCTTGGTAAATGTTAGTGTTTGGAATTTTTTGGAGAATGTTCATCATTGGTGGAGAATGATGGTGTTTGGTTGATAATGTTGATATTTGGTGGGAAAAGATATTTTTTGGACAAAGACACTGTTTGGTGTATAGAGTTGCCGCTTGGTGGGAAGTGATGGTGTTTGGGCAAAAATTTCGGCGTTTGGTGGAGAATGTTGGTGGTTTGTGGAGAATGTTGGTGGTTGGTGGTTGTGATTGGAGAACAAGGTTTGTCTGTGGCAGGGAGTATAGAATGATAGTCTTTGATAGAGGATTGTTGGTGTGTGGTTGTGAACGTTGGTGTGTTGTAGAGTGGTAGTGTTTCATAGTGAGAGAATAATGGTGTTTGTAGGTGGAGAATGATAGTGTGGGAAAAAATGTTGGAGAAAGATGCAGTTTGGTGGAGAGAGTTGTTATAAAGTGTAGCATGTTGATATTTGGTAAAGAAGGCTGGTGATTGTTGGAGAATGATGGCATTTGCAGAAGAATGTTGGTGGTGGTTGGTCAGTGATGGCATTTAGTGGACAAAGTATGGTTGAAGAAGGATGGTTATTTTTAAAAACCATGGTGTTTGGTGAAGACTGTTGGTGCTTGGTAGACAATTGGTGGAGAATGATGATGTTTGGAGGAGAATGTTAGAGGTTGCTAAAGGTAAAGGTATTTGGTAAAGGTATTTGACAAGTGAAGCTTGTTGACTGTGCAGAGTGATGGTGTTTGATATTGAAGTTTCTTGTTGGAGAATGGTGTTTGGTGGAGAATGTTGGTGTTTGGTGGAGAATGTTGGTGTTTGGTGGAGAAGGATTGTGCTGGAGAATGTTGTGATTGGAGAAAACACCTGGTGTTTGCCAGAGAATGTACATCAGTGTTTGAGGTGGTGTTTGAGTGCCTGTATTTTGTGGAGAATGATGGTCTTTGATGGAGGATACTGGTGTGTGGGTGTGAATGTTGGTATGTTGGAGAGTGGTAGTGTTTGATGATGACGTTTTTGGTCATATATTATAAAATCCTATAGAGTAAGTGGAGCTGATAAAATGGACTATGAGTGTAGAAACAGAGATGTGGTCATAGTGTTATGCCTGGCCGGTGTGTATATAGATAAAAATAGAGATGTATGTGTCTAGAAGTACTGGCGACCTGTCCAGGGTGTATCCTGCCTTCTGCCCGAAGACTGCTGGGATAGGCTCCAGCATCCCCCCGCGACCCTGACGGAGAAGCGGCTTAGAAAATGGATGGATGGATGGATGGATGTGTCTAGAAGTTTTACAACTCAGTTTTTCTTGTTTGTAACTGTTATTTGTTATTTTTATTTAGGGTGTAGTGTTTGTTTTCAATGTTTTACCAACATTCTTGTGTAAAGCACTTTGAGGTTTACATAATGTTATTTATTTATTTATTTATTTATTTATAACATAATTTTTATATATTTTATTATATCTTGGCATCACTTATCCTGAGAAATACACTATATGGACAAAAGTATTGGGACACCTACACATCACACCTACAGGAGATTTAAAGAATCCCATTCTAAAGCCACAGGCATTAATTTGGAGTTTATCTGCCTTTGCAGCTCTAACAGCTTCCACTCTTCTGGGAAGCTTCCACAAGATTCCGGAGAGTGTCTGTGGGAATTTGTGTCCATTCATCCAGCAGAGCGTTTGTGAGGTCAGACACTGATGTTGGACGAGAAGGCCTGGCTCGCAGTCTCTGCTCTAATTCATCCCAAAGGTGTTCTGTCGGGTTGAGGTCAGGACGTTGTGATGGCCAGTCAAGTTCCTCCACACCAAACTCACCCAGCCAGGCATTTATGGGGCTGCTTTGTGCGCTGGGGCTCAGTCATGCTGGAACAGAGAAGGTTCTTCCTCAAACTGATCCCTCAAAGTTGAAAGTGTACAATTGTCCAAGATGTCTTGGTGCTGAAGCATTAAGATTCCCCTTCACTGGAACTAAGGATCGAAGGCAAATCCCTGAAAAATACCCTCATATCATTATCCCTCCTCCACCAAACTTTACAGATGATACTGTGCAGTCAGGCAGGTAACGTTCTCCTAACGTTCGTCCATCAGACTGACCGATAGAGAACCGTCATTCATCACTCCACAGAATACGGTTCCACTGCTCCAGAGTCCAGGCGGTTCACTCCACTCCATTCGACACTTTTTATTGTGCTTGGTGTTGTAAAGCTTGCATGCAACTGCTCAGTCATGGAAACCAATGCAATGAAGCTCCTGGTGATGTTGATGCTAGAGGAGGTCTGAAATCGATCAGCAGAGCTTTGGAGACTTTTATGCTCTGTGCTCCTCAGAACTCGCCGACCTGCTCTGTAAGTTTACGTGGTCTGAAACTTTGTGGCTGAATTGCTGTGTCTAAACGCTTCCACTTTTCAATACCACTCATAGCTGATTGTGGAAAATCTAGGAGGGAATGTTTTTCACAATCTGACTTGCAATGGTGGTATCCTAGTACAGCACCATGCTCGAATTCAGAGGCTCTTTAGACCCACTCTTTCACTAATGTGTGCAAAGGCTGGCTGCAAGGCTAGGTGCTTGATTTTATACACCTGTGGCAGCGAGGCTGAAGGAAACACCTGAAACACCTTCAGTGATTAAGAGATGTGTCCCAGTACTTTTGCCCATATAGTGTCTATTCAGATATAACTGTCTGTTCGATCTACTTGAACATGTTTTTTCTGGATTGACCAGAGACATCCCTGGGGTCATTTTGGACATCCTCAGAGCATAGTGGATTGATTGGGCAGATTTTACAATGTACACTATCTGGCTTATCTGAGCTCCTGGGATTTATGCATGTCTTGTTTTATCAAAGCGAGGTGAAATCATTATGACAACAAATGGTGAGCTGAGGCTTTGACAACGTTTTGAATGTACCTCGAATGTACCTGATTCATAAACCCACCGACGGGTCCAAACGGTGCCAGGCTTTCGTCTAGTACACCACCCGACGGAGGTCTGTAGAGAAGACAGGTTATTCTGTTTGGTCCATTCAGATGTCATGGGTCCATTTTACGTTCTTATTTTAAACGATCTGCGGAGCTTATGCGGAGGTCAGTGTAAGACGACTTATTTGGTGAGCCAGGGTTTAACTTATTCTAATGAACTGCACAAACAGAGCAATCACACCAGGACTTGCTTAAATTGATCTAAACCAGCCAAGTGTGAACATGACCATAGCTTAGTTATTGGCGTAGGTTTAAATCCCATATTTCCTGCCCTTAATTTCAGAGTAGCCTCTGCCCTGAGCATTCAGTCCCTGATTCTGTCCACCTGAAATAGATCTGACAATACAAACATGCACAGAGCATTTATCCTTCAAGACTGGGACTTGTTAACGCTGCTTTAGCCTCTCTCTGCAGGCCCCTTAGTGGCCATACTGATGGTGGAAAGGAAGTCATCTTGTTTACTTTTTAACACAAATAGATTTTATATATTTGTTCCCTGTAACTCGCAGTTTAACTAGGACACTGTTCCCTCTGAAATGTTCGGACTGTGTTGAGCTGCTAGTGAGCTACGATGGGTGTAGGGACGGGGGGGGTTAAGTACCAGCTCCTGTGAAAGATGTACCGAGATAAGAGGCAATAACAACTTTCTTCACATCAAACAATCTCGTACAGCTGACACAATAAACAAACACCATGAATAAACACTTGGCCTGCTTTCCTATATATCTCCTATATATCTAAAAGTATGTGAATAGCATCACACCTTTATGAGCTTACTGGACAGCCCATTCTAAAACAATGGCCATTAATATGGGGTCCCCCTTTGCAGCTATTGCAGCTTCCACTATTCTGGGAAGCTTTCTACAGGACTTTGGAGAATCTGTGCCCGTTCAGTTAAAAGAGCATTTGTGAGGTCAGACACTGATGTGGGCCACACCCTCTCGTCCAACATTTGACGTTCTAGTTCATACCAAAGGTGGTCAGTGGGGTTGAGACCAGGGCTCTTTGAGGGCCACTGGAGTTCCTCCACACCAAACTGGACACTCCATGTCTTTATGGAGCTTCTTGGTGCACAGGGGCTCAGTCAGACTGGAACAGGAAAGGGTCTTCCCCAAACAGCTGACACAAAGCTGTAGCATCAACATCACCCTTCCCTTCCATGGTTCCATAAGTAACGTTTTCCTGGAATCCACCCAACCCAGACTTGTTCAACAGACAGTGAAGCTGATTCATCACTCCAGAGAACACATTTCCTCTCCTCCAGAGTCCAGTTGCGGCGCTTTATAGCACTCCAGCCGATGCTTGGCATTGCACATAGTGATCTTAGTTTTGTGTGCAGCTGCTCGGACATGACAACCTATTTCACAAAGCTCCTGAAGCTCAGTTCTTGAGCTGATGTTGCTTCCAGGAGCAGTTTGGAACGGTGTCCTGAGTGATGTAATAGAGGATCAGAGATTTTTACACACCATGTATTAAAGCACTCGGTGACACAGCTCAGTCTACTGCTTCGTGACTGGGCTGCTGTTGCTCATAGACGCTTCCATTTCATATTAGTAACATTTCTGTCTGAGCAGGGCAGAAATTTCTGACTTGTGATAAAGGGAGTATCCGATGATGGTGCCACGTTTGAAGTCACTTGGCTCTCATGGCCCATTCTACTGCCCGTTTCTATGCAGATTGCCTGTCGGTTAGATACTTTTGGCCATATTTAGAAGAAATATAATGTTATTCAAGAGAAACAAATGCATAATGCAAAATCTGCGGGGCCTCCAAATAGCATTTGATGCCTTTAGTGAAAAGGGATTAGAGAGATTGTCGGGCCACAGCTGTTACACAAGTGTTCAAATTTGCATGGCTTTATCCCAGAACTTCACACACGGTGGATTCTAATGAAGTCCTTTATAATGCTGGAACACAAGACCATATGAGCTACGTTCACATTGCAAGCTTCGTGGCTCAAATCTGATCTCTCTGACTCGATGGTTCACACTTGTTTAGGTAAGTGACTCAAATCTGTCATTAATGTGAACGAACTGGCGTCCAGAAGTGACCCGCATGACCACATCCTACTCCGTAACATCATGTGACAATCACGTGCATCATCGGCACAAAATGATGAGCCGACCGAGCTTCGCTGAGAAGATAAGTGACCCTTATTAGTCACACAAACGGGGAAATTTCATCTCCGCATTTCATCCATGCAGTGAAACACCACATACACACTAGGGGGCAGTGGGCAGCCCTGTCTGCAGCACCGGGGAGCAGCTGAGAGTTACACGCCAGTCACATACTGTTGGCTCTGGGGATCGAACCAGCGACCTTCCGGTCTCAGGGCTGGTTCCCTAACGACTGTCCCTAATTAACTCGGAACAGCTCTCAGCTTCATTAATGGAGCAAGAAAAAGGAGAAAAGGGTGAGATGAGCTGCTTTTCCTCCATTTACCGGCTTTAACTGCTGCCATGGTAACTCTGAATGACGGCGCAGTGGGGAAAAAAAGCACATGAATTCCAAACATGTATGCGATTTAGGACCGTATACGAAAGTGGCTCAGGTCGGATTCGAAAAGATCAGATTTGCATCCACACAGCTCTGAAAACATCAGATCTGAGTCACGGATTTGTGCCACTTCAGCCTGGTAATGTGAACGTAGCCTTACTGGACCGAGGTCCCTGTGGGCGGGACTGAAATACCATAGGAAGCTGGTTACTTGGCTCAGGTGTATCAAGTGCCCTTTATTCACTGTGATCTTTGAGTATGGAGAGAAACGAAAACCTTAATTGAGCCTTTTTACACTACGTTTCACTTTGTGAGGAACATCTTATCTTCTGACCACTGAGCTCATTGGCTATCTCAGTGGAGTGGATTACATTACAGCCTCTCTTCCACTGCGGGTTCCATTTCCTCAGCATGGTGAGCTCACCAAGCTTACCAACCATATGAGACAAAAATATGTACGTATGTTTCTTCCCATCCAAAATGTGTTATGATTGCCAATCGATGCAATGGCTTAGACCCAAAACTCCAAATATAGAAACAGATACTTTTAAAAACAAGGAATATGAGCGACATCGTCCTTCACGTCTGTTTTTGTCATTTATTTCCTGAAGTAAGATTAATCAAAACCATTCAAATCAACCCTAATGATGTGGTCCTGGCATGTAGGCCTCCCATTTCTTCCCAGGCTTCTCCTATTTCTTAAGCCTTATGCTTCATGCAGCATTGCAGGCATAGCGGGTCCCGTGGGACTCTCCTCTAGAAACACGTTCTTTGCATAGCTTTTTTTCAAGTTCCATCCATCCTGGGGTACAGTATCTACTAATTATAACAAACTTATTTTAAACACTCCTTGGCCCAATCACATTTATTTGTCCTCTTACCCCTTGAAACTGAGCTACAGGGTAGCGAAATGGATCAACCCTCTAATAAAAGAGCATCACTTCATTAACAGCTACTAGCGCCACTCTGTAGGCGACCCTGCCCGTCTGCAGGGACAGCAGAGGAGGGGAAAGTTCAGCTCCTCACTGCTGGGCTTTAGTTACATTTAGGGATCATACGCCTTCAAAGAGGGGGGCAATTATTTATTATCACCCCCCCTAATTCTTCAGTGATATGAAGCTGAAGTCAGATATTCTCCAGATTCTCATTCGAATTTTCCCGTTCCACCTTAAATGGAGCAGCAGTGACATTTTGCTGGAACGGAAAAAGTTAATTAAGATATTAAACTGAGATAAAACAGTGATATTCATAATTTGTTAACAGAAAATCGCTCTGATTGGAGCCTCAAAAAAACCTCTTAGTGTTGTGAAGGGATGAAGTTTTGTGCTGAACTCGCACCATTTCTTCTAGACTAGTAAGTAAATATGGGGAGGAGTGAGAAGGCACGGTGTGGAGCATGAGTTGTCATCTCACGTATCGCTTCTATAATAATATTTTCCAAGCAATGGGAATATGGCAGGGAGGAAAACTGAGAGAGTGGGGGTCGGTGCATGAGTCCCAAGCCCCGCCTCTTGTCCCGCAGTAAGGCCACTTTCATTTGCCTTACGTTTGACCTGGGTGACCAAGCTGCGGGACCTGAGCGCCTGAGCCAAGAGAGAATGGGAGCTCGTTGTTCCACCTCCCAGTTACCACCCAGCTGTGCAGCTCGACCGACTGGGTCGAATGTAAAGGCCTTACTGCGGGACCAGAGGTGGCACTCAGAAGGTGGTGCTGAGGACTTCTTGGTCTCGCAGCCATCATCGGGTCCCAGGGGATGGGCGCGTGTCAAACCTGCTTTCTGGGGGTTTTGTCAGGGAGCAGCGGGAGATCAGTCACTTGTTGTGAAGGAGAGGAACGCGAGTAGCTGTTCAGTCCCACCAACTCCAATTGAACTGAGGGAAACAGCAGAAAAGTTTTTAAAAAGTATTTAAAAACAACATTTTCTCTGCCAGCTCAGAGTGAATTATCACACAGCCGTAGATCACAGCTACAAGAATATCAGACAGGGGCTTTAAGGCCCCCTGAAATGAAGTTCCCCCGACACCACCGGAGCCCAATGCTCACTGAACGTCTGGACGTTTCTCAGACTGAACGTGAACACGAAGCGCAGCAAATTCAGTTTTTTCACCCCTCAGGCCTGCGCCCTCGCTCAGTTCTGTACACAGACCCCTCCTCCCGCTCCACCGTCACTCACATGCATTCGTTTGCCTCTCATTTTCATTCCCCCTCTTCTCCTCTGTCTTCCACTCTTCCTCCTGCTGTCCCGTGCGAGTGCCTCTTTGTTCTGCGTGTGGACTGCAGATGAAATCTCCTTCTCTTTATCTCTCTGTAGTGTCAGTCGTTATCAGTGACGGCTCCTACCTGATGCCTTTTCAGGCGCACTTACTAAACCACGGCGGAAAATCACGCCTTTGATTCTGTGATGATTCAGTGTTTGAGCAGAAATACAGAAAGATCAAAATCTCTCTGAAGAAAGTCATACATGGAGCTAACTCCATTCAAATACTAGGCCCTTAAAGGGTTCTTTAGCACAGAATACGTGTCTTTATGGGCTGTGGCAGCCCAGAGAGCTGCTTGAATGCATGAATGACTTCCTGCATAGTTAAATGGTTCTTCTCTACTTCTCTAAAGAACCTTTTTGAAAGCAAACAAAGCTTCTGCCGTTTTGACACTTTGTATCTTTTTTACAAAAGTTTGCGTAATTTCTGCGTGAATAATTTATAGCATTTTATAGCATTCCTCTAAAGGTTCTTCTTAGAACAGGATCCTCGTGTGTTTCATATCTAAACGCTCCGTTATCTTCATCCCTACTTTCCAAACCCACTGCAGCAGCTTCAGCGGCTGGAAACTCTCTGATGCCGTTTCACACGAGTCTCCGATGTGGACTGAATGAAGAATGAAGGGTTTCCGGCGTGACGGTCAGTCCTTAGTGATCTCCTGAGTGTCCGTCGGTCAGTTTCACACAGAATGTAGACGGACAGACGAATCCAGCAGCTCCACACGGGGAGAGGCAGATGACGTGTATCTCAGCCCCTCTTCATAGGCTCATAACTCCGGACGTGAGTCTCGTATGATCTCAGGATGAGATGGGATGGGAAGGGCGGCTCTGCGGATTCAGGACGTGTGTTAACTTATTCTCACGTTTAAAATCAACAACACACGTGGCTTGACCAGGGTGCACAAACTTTTGCAAACGGCTGTTTTTTTTGCTATAATAGCCTAGCCGGAAAGGCTGGGCGGCAAATCTAGCCACTAACCCTGCATTTGAGCCCTGCCACATAACTGACATAACCATGCTGTAAACCTGATGCCATAATGTTGATGCCTTGGTGACCGGCTAGAAAAGACTTGGCAAAAATGAACATATTAGCATGTCATTATGTCGTCTGTCATGACAATTAGTGGTAATGGTACCATCACTCTGTCGTGATATGTTTAAGGCATGATTATGGCAGTTTTACGGAGCAAAGTTCAAGTGTTAGCACCTAGCCATGTTCAGCAGAGTTAGCATGCTAAGTCGGTAAGCTAGTTCTGATTGATTGTCATTCCTAAATGTACCAGTTTAAAGGTGCAGTATGTAAGATTTAACGGCATCTAGTGGTGAAGTTGCAGATTGCACCCAGCTGAACCCCCTCCCTCACCCCTCCCTTTCCAAGCATGTAGTTGAACCTATGGTGGCTGCTGGGTTTTTTGTCGTAGCCTGTGACGATTTTCATTCTGGTTTTTTTCTCCTTTGATTACACTTCTCTGCGTTTTCCGATGCCAAATAATAAGTTTGATCTTCTATTTGTCCTAATTTAGGTTCTCTAGCTTCTCACAACAGAAAATGGTCAGCCAGCACCGGCAGCAACCGCTGATTCATCTTTCTACGTCATCCAACTGGAGCTACAGCACCACCAAATTCAAGCTTCCACTTCATCATAAAAACGCTAAAGGCGCCCTCTAGAGCCAGCGTTTGGTTTGTCCGTTCTGAGCTACTGTAGAAACATGGCAACCTCTGTGACTTCTACGTAGAAACGAAGAGCTCATTCTAAGCTTACGAGAACATAGCGATTCGTAGTTACAGATGACTGAAAACCTAAAACCTCCACCTAAATCTTACCCACTGCACCCTTTAAACAGGGCTTTAATGGAAAAGTGATGGATGAGTTTTGAAAACAGCTGCGTTTCTGTCATTGTTCTTAAGCGCGCTCTGCCCTCCACCAACAGCTGTCAAGGGCACCGAACACCGAGAGGCAGCGCGGAGAGATTTTAAAGGAAAACTCTCTTTAATGCTCTGTACTTGGCTGAGTGATCTTTCATCTTTCATGTCCTCCAGAAAGCCTTTTCAATCACACGCGCAAACATTACGCCGGCAGCAGATGGAATTGATGAATATTGCATTGCTAGGTCATGCTCAGCTTTGTTTACCGGCTAATACTTCTTTAGAGCAGATCTTCAGAGTTTTCCCGGCTCCGTCACTCCTGGCTCACGGTCGGCCGGGACTCAGCTGAAGGGTTAGAACAGTGGAGTTAACGCAGGGAAGAGACAAGCTGGTGAAGTGTGGGGTCACCAGGATTGAGGTCACTCGGTGTCCTCAGTGACTTTTTAAGGGAAAAGTTAACACACCCTACACTCATGTTCTCATGCAGTCGTATGCAGGGGTTCCAGCACCCCTGGTCAGACTACACGTCTTGTCTTATTCCCTGAATTTAACAAATTAAAAATATTAAAACACAAACTGAGACCTGTGCAGAAGCTGTGGCACCTGCTATGCTATGTTTATCTTTTTCTAACATGTTAAGAGAGTTCTCTGTAGAGGGTGTTCCCACATCTTCTCACCTAAATGACCAAAAACATCACGTTTGGCCGGACTTTTGCACAGGAAGTCATGGTGTAATGAATCGTGATTTATATAAACAGGTCTATGAACGAAGTTAAAAAAGGTCCAGGACATTTATTGCTTTGGGTGACAGTGTTTGGAGTAATATGGAGTATGTGGAGTGACATAGGCTGTTTGGAATGGTTTGGGCTGTTTGGAGTGATTTGTCCTCTCTGTGTGGAGTTTGCATGTTCTCACCGTGTCTGTGTGGGGTTTCTCCGGGTTCTCTGGTTTCCTCCCACAGTCCAAAGACATGCAGTCAGGCCAATTGGATGTGCTAAATTACCCCTGGGTGTGAGTGACTGTCTGTGTCTGTCTGTCTGCCCTGTGATGGACTGGCGACCTGTCCAGGGTGTATCCTGCCTTCCGCCTGAAGACTGCTGGGATAGGCTCCAGCACCCCCCTGCGACCCTGACAGAGAAGCGGCTTAGAAAATGGATGGATGGATGGATGGAAAGATTTGGGTTGTTTGGAATGGTTCGAGCGCCCCCCTGGTCAGGCTACATGTCCTTTTAATTTTCTTCTGCTCAACTTCGTTTTTTTTATAGTAAAAATTTGGGATCTCAGTAAATAGAATATGAGTCAGCCTAATATGGGCTGTTTGGAGTGATAAGGGCTGTTGGGAGTGATATGGACTGTTTGGAAGGACATTTACTCCTGTGGGTGACTGTTTGGAGTAATATGGAGTGAGACAGGCTGGTTGGAGTGATTGGGGCTGGTTGGAGTGATATAGGCTGTACTTTCGGCTGAGATCCAGCCGTTTGTGTGCACCTGTATCTGAACGTACTTCACGCTTTCACTGCTGCTGAACAGTGAAGGTGTGTTATTGCACTCTTCGCCAGTTGGTTTAGTTCAAATATTACCAAAAGACATTAATCTTGGTGAATTTTCAAAACTCCTCAGGAGGCGCTGGGTTATTGCTCGCGACGCCGGCGATCCGTCTTGATTATTCCAGCATTTGTTTTGGAAAAGTAAAGTAGGCTAATACATTCTCATTATTCAAGAAGCAAGCGGCACTTTCACAGCCCATCTTTTACAATTAGTCCACTGCTCTGGACTACAGCGTCCCGCCCTGTCCCTCTGTTATTCTTTCCTTCTCTCTTTCTTTCCTTCTCTCTTTTTTTCTTCTGCATCCTGGAGAGAAAGATCTTGCAGGTCCATAGGCCAGATACATCATCCATTAACATCCTGGACGCAATTCATAAGCCCACTGCTGAGAACATTGTGCATGATCTATTTCACGTTTTGCTTCTGCTAATGTGAATTTTTATATCTGAATTAATTAACAAACATGTGAACCCTTTCTCATGCTAACATGTCAACCTAGTTATGGACAAATTCACATAATACAAATATATATTTTCAATGTTTTTATGCGAAAACACCACTAATAATTCCATTTTGTAATAATAAAGAAAGCTCAAAATATTCTCCATTTTTATGGACCAAATGATAAACAAACTATATTTTTATTAATATTATTTTTTTTTTTTTTTCATTTCATTTATTCATTCTTTATGACATGCTATGAGGGAATAAAAACAGCTGCTGCTGAAAGAGACGGAAGAGGATCAAAGCTATGAAACCTACTTTACTTGCAGCTGTACAGAAAAGCTTTTCTGACGGGGGACAAAACTCACTCTTCTCCACTGCATCATTGCTCGACCCAGACAACTGATGTAGCATAGCCAACTAACGCACTTCGTTTACAATAAGACAGATATAATGATTTAACTGTTAAGGTACATTACACTCATTTACACTAACGACTGCTTCAATGTAATTGGGTTACTCAGCATGGTATCGGACTCGGTATCAGTGAGTATAAAAAGTATTATCAGTACATCCCTAATTAGGACTTGTAGCAAACACCGCTAGCTACCAGTGATGATCTAGCATTTAGCACGGCAAACATTTACCCAGATCTGAAGTCATGTGGAATTCTGTAGCTATTATTATTATTATTATTAGTTGGTCTTATTATATCAGGGTCTAAACTGCATTCCTTTTGATAAATATTAAGTTGTTTTGCAAAAATCGGAGCTGTTGTGGATCGGATGGGACTGTTTCAGCTCACTCCCACTTTTCATAAAGACTCAGTTAGAGACCGCCTCAGTCAGAGACCATCTCAGTCAGAGGCTGCCTCTACCAGTGCAGCTTCTAAAGCTTTACCATCCAGTCTTCAGACAGAGATCCTCTTAGCTTATTGAACTGTAAACACTGTCTGACCAGAGGAGGACGGGTCTCACCTTGTGAGTCTTGGTTCCTCCCAAGGTTTCTTCCTCCAGTCTGAGGGAGATTTTCCTCGCCACCTTCGCCTCTGGCTCGCTCACTGGGGGATTATATGTTGTAACTGTGCGTTTTCAAACTTCTGTAAAGCTGCTTTATGACAACATCGTTGTAAAAAGCGCCAAACAAATAAACTTGAATTGAATTGAATTGTGTCCTGTAGTTCACAAAGGTTCCAAATCTGACACGTTCCGTCCACTCAATGTCTCTGGAGCTTCTGATTGAGTCCAGGCAAAAATGTTAAACTGGTTCCTCTGCATGCTGAGAACATATCAATTATTAATTGAGTTGACACATTTAAAATGCATTTAAAGTAACAGTGTTGACAAAGTAATTATCCCAACCTAGATATCTTAAATAAATAAAGCCAAATAAAAAGCATGATGTTTTTCAGGCGCTTGGAAATTCCACCTGTCTTTTCCACCTAGGTCAGGGGTCAGCAACATGAGAATCTTTCACTGCCCCCTTGTGGCTCCACAGCTGAATCAGATCAGTAGGTAATAATAAAATAATCCTCCTCTACAGTAAAATAAAGCTCTGCTGATCCTTCAACACAGTTTAACAGTAAACGGTCTTAAACGCTGGAGTTAATGTAGAACTGCTGATTCACCCTTTAACCCTGAAGATCAGCGCAGATGGCTGGACACCATAGCTTAGATAGTAGCTACAAAACGGCAAAGAGAGAGATTTAAGATGGACATCGATAATTTGGAGAGGAATGGACTTATTAGTATTTATAATCAATTCCAGTTTCCTGATACGTTTAATCTGTAATGACAAACTGTGAAACAGTAAAAAGTCGTGAAGCTGAAGTCAGTTACTTTTTCTCCAGCTTCTTGTTCAAATTGTCCCGTTCCACATTAAATGGTGCAGCAATTACATTCTGATGCCCCAGGCACCGTTTAAGGTGGAACAGGAAATTGAAGCGACTTCAGCGTCGTAAAAAGCTGAACACTGTCTGTGTGTACATGCAGAGATTTTTGCCAATCTGATTGAATACAATTCGATTACAGATTCAGACTGAGGTGTTTATTCTCACACTATTCAACAATCTGATGGAAAATCTTTGTTTACATGCTCACTACAAGTAATCCGATGCAAAATGATGCGCATGCATTGAGCAACACATAGAGTAGACATTACCATGACAGCGAAGATCACGTGAGGTCCAGTCAGAGCGAGATGAGCAGCAGTGAGCAGTGATTGTGTTTTTAACTGCTTTAAAATGACGTCAGACTCAGGAAAACGTCCTTCACACGTCCTTATTAAAGAAGGCCGAGAGGAAGACGTCGTGCTCTGAGACACATAAGCTGGACGTCCGTCCCACCGCCGTCTTTTAAAGATCAGAGCATGAACTTCGTCTCCTCTGCAGACCAGTTTCTGCTCCGCCGTGTTGAACGGTATAAACTCTCACTGTGACGCGACGCTCATGCAGAACGGACTGAAACTTTCCGATAGGGAATGTAATCGGATACAGGCGTTTACACGGATATTATTCTTCTATTTAACGGATTATTTACAGGATTACCCACCTCGTACAATCGGGTAGAAACTGTATTCCGAATGGCCTCAATTGGACTAGACTATTCCGACTGAGGTGTTTACGTGGACATATTCTATTCTGATTGAGCTATTAGTCGGATTATTAAGGGATTATTAGGCTGCACGTAAACGTGGCTATTCAGAGAAATTTTACGTCAAACTGTTCTAGTTTTAAGGAAAAGTTTCCTGCTTTAGCTGCTTTTCCTGCTATAGCCGAGCAAAAGCTTAAAGCAGATAATGTAATTTCATTATATTATATTTTCAGCCTATACTAGGACATCAGCGCACACTAAGCAGAAATATTTTCTGTAATTCAATTAAGAAAAGCAAATTTTTTTGTGGGTGTGGAACATTGCTACACCCATGCTAGCACCAAGCTAACACTCCTGTGCACTGAAACGATGCCACGTGGAAGTATATCTAGTATTACCAGCTACTACCAACGTCCTCTACTGCAGCCAAGACAGTTGCCTCAGGTTACCACATCCATTTTCCTCACTGTACAATGACATGTTACATATTTAATGGTGGGTAATGAAGTGAATGAAGTGGGTAATGAAGTGAACTCTGAATAAACCGAAAGCATGTTTTTGGCCACATCATCTCCAGGTGGACAGTGGATGATGCACCAGTCTCCTTCAGAAGAGCGAGTGATTCATTCATCTGAAAATATGATGCACACCTCTTACAGAGCGTGAGCCATATTTTTGTTCATTTTTGATATTCAGTAACATATAAATCATTTTTCTTGTGAGAAATCACTGTAATATGTTTGGTGCCTTGAAGCGACATGGTTCTAGCTCTCACTTGTGGCTTTCAACAATCGTTTGGTGTTCAACAAATCGAAACATTACTCCCAAAAGTTTCACTGTGTAAAAAAGATGTTTTTGAAGGTAGCATGCAATAGATTGTTATTTTGGGTTATTGTGACATTTACAGTTTTTAAAGATCAACAAATTATGCAGTTTTTCAGATATTCTGAGAAAATATTTATTTTCCTATATAACACTCTTTATTTCCCTTGTTGCGCAATGTTGCCCAACAAACCCCAGAAAGGACGCAGAAATGCTCCCTGTGTATTATTGCTGGACAAAATGTTTTGGATAATGTTGATGCTCACTGCAGAGCCGGTACTGATCTCCTGCTGTCTGAAATGTGCTGAGCCTCATCACTGTACCTGCTCTCTGATCAGCACACACTCTGCAGGATATCACAACTACTACTGTAAGGGCACTTTCACTGTGCACTTTACTTCTATCTGTCTGTCCCTGTCTCTCTGTCTGTCTGTCTGTCTATCTCTGTCTGTCTGTCTGTCTGTCTATCTATCTCTGTCTGTCTGTCTGTCTATCTATCTCTGTCTGTCTCTCTATCTCTATCTGTCTCTCTGTCTATCTCTGTCTGTCTGTCTATCTATCTCTGTCTGTCTATCTATCTGTCTGTCTGTCTGTCTATCTATCTATCTCTGTCTGTCTGTCTGTCTGTCTGTCTATCTCTGTCTGTCTGTCTGTCTATCTATCTCTATCTATCTGTCTGTCTGTCTGTCTGTCTATCTCTATCTGTCTGTCTGTCTATCTATCTCTGTCTCTCTGTCTGTCTATCTGTCTCTGTCTGTCTATCTATCTCAGTCTGTCTGTCTGTCTATCTCTGTCTGTCTGTCTGTCTGTCTATCTATTTCTGTCTGTCTATCTATCTGTCTCTATCTGTCTGTCTATCTATCTGTCTATCTATCTCTGTCTGTCTGTGTATCTGTCTGTCTGTCTGTCTATCTATCTCTGTCTGTCTGTGTATCTGTCTGTCTGTCTACCTATCTGTGTCTGTCTGTATATCGGTCTGTCTCTGTCTCTCTGTCTATCTATCCCTGTCTGTCTATCTGTTTATCTATCTCTGTCTGTCTGTCTGTCTATCTATCTATCTATCTATCTATCTATCTATCTATCTATCTATCTATCTATCTATCTATCTCTATCTGTCTGTCTGTCTGTCTATCTCTGTCTGTCTGTCCGTCTATCTATCTCTGTCTCTCTGTCTGTCTGTCTGTCTGTCTATCTATCTCAGTCTGTCTGTCTGTCTATCTCTGTCTGTCTGTCTGTCTGTCTATCTATTTCTGTCTGTCTATCTATCTGTCTCTGTCTGTCTGTCTATCTATCTGTCTCTGTCTGTCTATCTGTCTCTGTCTGTCTATCTGTTTATCTATCTCTGTCTGTCTGTCTGTCTGTCTGTCTATCTATCTATCTATCTATCTATCTATCTATCTATCTCTGTCTGTCTGTCTGTCTATCTCTCTATCTCTGTCTCTCTGTCTGTCTATCTGTCAATCTATCTGTGTCTGTCTCTCTGTCTGTCACTTTGTCTATCTATCTCTCTCTGTCTGTCTGTCTGTCTGTCTATCTATTTCTGTCTGTCTGTCTGTCTGTCTATCGGTTAGGTCCATTTTGTGCAATAAAAGCTTTGAAAGAAAAATTAATTAATCTTTTTTTTGACCGCTCGACATCAGAGGTCTATATATATCTTTTCATTTTAATATTAGTCTCAGCTCTAAAGACTTCTGGAAAACAGAGCCAGGAATGAGTAGATTTCATACAGAAATAGGATGTTCACATTTTAGCATGGAACTTATTAAATATGCACTCCCTAACATGGTTCTCGAAGGGTTCTTTAGTAAAGAGAATGGTTCTATTTAGAACCATGAGTTCTGTATAGGACCATTTCATGCTTAAGGGGTTCTCTGTGTGGTGAAATGATTCTTCAAACTGATGGAGAATGGATTTTTGGTCTCTGTAGCACCAAAAGAGATTCTGCTACTGTTACGATGTCAAACATTTTATAATAGTGGAACCCTTTTTGGTGCTAGATAGACAGACAGACATATGGAAGGACAGACACACATAGTTAGACAGACAGACAGACATATTTAGACAGACAGATAGATAGAAAGACAGACACACAGATACAGTAGCCAGACAGACAGACAGACATAGTTAGACAGACACACAGACAGATAGATAGACAGACAGACAGCTAGGCAGACAGACATAGACAGACAGATACACAGATAGACAGACAGACAGACATAGTTAGACAGACAGACATAGTTAGATAGACAGACGGATAGACAGGTAGACAGACAGACATGTTTAGAAAGATGAACAGACAGATAGCAAGACAGACAGACATATAGACAGACAGATACACAGATAGTTAGACAGATGGACAGACAGACACATAGAAAGAAAGATAAATAGATAGACAGACAGACAGACAGATAGACAGACAAACAGGCAGACATAGTTAGACAGATGGACCGACAGATAGATAGAAAGATAGCTAGACAGAGAGACAGTTAGACAGACAGACAGACAGTTAGACAGACAGGCAGACATAGTTAGACAGATGGACTGACAGATAGATAGAAAGATAACTAGACAGAGAGACAGTTAGACAGACAGACAGACAGACAGTTAGACAGACAGGCAGACATAGTTAGACAGATGGACCGACAGATAGATAGAAAGATAGCTAGACAGACAGACAGACAGACAGACAGTTAGACAAACAGGCAGACATAGTTAGACAGATGGACCGACAGATAGATAGAAAGATAGCTAGACAGAGAGACAGTTAGACAGACAGACAGACAGTTAGACAGACAGGCAGACATAGTTAGACAGATGGACCGACAGATAGATAGAAAGATAGCTAGACAGAGAGACAGTTAGAAAGAAAGACAGACAGACTGTTAGACAGACAGGCAGACATAGTTAGACAGATGGACCGACAGATAGATAGAAAGATAGCTAGACAGAGAGACAGTTAGACAGACAGACAGTTAGACAAACAGGCAGACATAGTTAGACAGATGGACCGACAGATAGATAGAAAGATAGCTAGACAGAGAGACAGTTAGACAGACAGACAGACAGTTAGACAGACAGGCAGACATAGTTAGACAGATGGACTGACAGATAGATAGAAAGATAACTAGACAGAGAGACAGTTAGACAGACAGACAGACAGACAGACAGTTAGACAAACAGGCAGACATAGTTAGACAGATGGACCGACAGATAGATAGAAAGATAGCTAGACAGAGAGACAGTTAGACAGACAGACAGACAGTTAGACAGACAGGCAGACATAGTTAGACAGATGGACCGACAGATAGATAGAAAGATAGCTAGACAGAGAGACAGTTAAAGAAAGACAGACAGACTGTTAGACAGACAGGCAGACATAGTTAGACAGATGGACCGACAGATAGATAGAAATATAGCTAGACAGAGAGACAGACAGACAGACAGTTAGACAAACAGGCAGACATAGTTAGACAGATGGACCGACAGATAGATAGAAAGATAACTAGACACAGAGACAGTTAGACAGACAGACAGACAGACAGACAGACAGTTAGACAGACAGGCAGACATAGTTAGACAGATGGACCGACAGATAGATAGAAAGATAGCTAGACAGAGAGACAGTTAGACAGAAAGACAGACAGACTGTTAGACAGACAGGCAGACATAGTTAGACAGATGGACCGACAGATAGATAGAAAGATAGCTAGACAGAGAGACAGTTAGACAGACAGACAGACAGTTAGACAAACAGGCAGACATAGTTAGACAGATGGACCGACAGATAGATAGAAATATAGCTAGACAGAGAGACAGTTAGACAGACAGACAGTTAGACAAACAGGCAGACATAGTTAGACAGATGGACCGACAGATAGATAGAAAGATAGCAAGACAGAGAGACAGACAGACAGACATAGTTAGACAGATGGACCGACAGATAGATAGAAAGATAGCAAGACAGAGAGACAGACAGGCAGACATAGTTAGACAGATGGACCGACAGATAGATAGAAAGATAGCTAGACAGAGAGACAGACAGACAGACATAGTTAGACAGATGGACCGACAGATAGATAGAAAGATAGCAAGACAGAGAGACAGTTAGACAGACAGACAGACAGACAGTTAGACAGACAGGCAGACATAGTTAGACAGATGGACCGACAGATAGATAGAAATATAGCTAGACAGAGAGACAGTTAGACAGACAGACAGACAGACAGACAGACAGATAGTTAGACAGACAGAGACATAGTTAGACAGATGGACAGATAGACAGACAGACAGTTAGGCAGATGGACAGACAGACAGATAGTTAGACAGACAGACACGGACTGTCACTTAAGCCAGAAAGGGTTCTCCATAGAGCTCATGGTTCTAAAGAGAAGTGCTGCCTTTTTTGTAAAACATTAATTAGTATTATTATTATTAGTATTATTATCATTATTATTATTATCGAATCTGGGGGGGGTTATTTATTAAATCTCGGACTGCTCTCTGTTGGGTGAGATTACATTGTAGCCACGCCCCCTGCAGACACATCGCCCGCTGATTGGCTGCGGGCTGGTGGCAGGCTGTTTGCACCCGCCTCCTTATCTTTGCCAGGCACCTCGCGCCACCACACGCTCTCGCGCGCAGAGCCATCGCTGATGGCAGCAGACGGACTGTGGACGATTCCGCGCGTGAACGACTCGACGCGGACGGATTAACGCGCGAGGAGAGAGAGAGAGAGGGAGAGATAGAGAGGAGAGAGAGAGAGAGAAGAGAGAAGGGCAGAGCGCTCGCGGAGGGAGAAGAGGGGGAGAGTGACGGAGAGGCAGAAGAGGAGAGCACTCTCTCTCTCCGCGCTCTCTCCGGGCTGGAGGATGGCGGAGGCGGACGGAAAGGCCGGCTGTGGCCGGCAGGGGGCGCTGGCTGTGGGTCTGTCTCAGCCCGCCGGGTGGCGCTCTCTGCTCTCCATCACCATCCTCTTCTTGGCCTGGCTCGCGGGCTTCAGCTCCAGGCTGTTCGCCGTCATCCGCTTCGAGAGCGTCATCCACGAGTTCGACCCCTGGTGAGTTCCCGGGGGAGGCAGGGTGGGCGGCTCAGCCTGGTGTCCAGCTTCAGGTTCACTCCCAGTTCGGTTAGTCCAGTTCGCTCTAACAATCCGGTGTAATCCGGCTCGGTCTGTTCGCTCTGAAGTCCAGTTCAGTCTAAACTCAGTCCGTTCACCTTATTAACCCAGAGCATAAACTCACACTGTGCTTATTAGGCGTCAGTAAAAGTGTCTTCACTCCGGTTCCCTCTGGTTCCACTTCATTATAGGTTATTTTTGTTCTAAGGGTCAGTTTGGGTCCACACTGATCTTATTCCGGTTTTTTCGCTCTTAATAATCCAGTTTATTCTAATAATCCAGGCTATTCGGGGGGAGGCGGCAGCGAGTAGTAGGTTTGAGGGGAGGTGGGTGTTCAGTCTGACGGTTAGCTTCAGGCTCACTCTGAGCCCGGCTTGCTGTGTTCATTCTTGAGTTCAGTGTGCCCCATTCGCCCTAACGATCCGGTTCAGTCCACTTCAGTGCGTTCGCTCTTAAATCCGCTTTATTGAAAACTTAGTTCAGTAGAACTGACTTCACTCCGGTTCCCTCTGCTTCCACTTCATTGGAAGTTTCCTTAAAGGTTATTTTTGTTCAGACGGATCTACTTCTAGTTTTTTTTCCACTTTAATAGTCCAATTTACTCTAACAGTCCAGGCTGCAGGGGGTCGAGGTGTGGAGTTGGTGCAGAGGGTCAGTCTGGTGGTGCTTTTGGTGGTAGTCCAGTTCACACTAACAATCCGGTTCAGTCTGTTCACTCAAATCAGTTTGGTTGACGCTTCAGTTCAGTAAAAGTGACTCCGGTTCCCTCTGGTTCCACTTCATTGTAAGTTTCCGTTTGTCGGGGTGTGGAGTTGGTGCAGAGGGTCAGTCTGGTGGTCCGTTTGGTGGTAGTCCAGTTCACACTAACAGTCCGGTTCAGTCTGTTCACTCGTAAATCAGTTGGGTTGAAAATTCAGTTCAGTTCACTGGCCTCATTCACACAGCCCAAAAAAATCGCGTGACGTTTATTATTCAGCCGTGAAACTTCTGGACTTCACTCCCGTTGCAGTTCATTCTACATTCTTTGTGCGTTCCACATTCTTTTTGTTCCAGGGGTCAGTTTGGGTCAGTCTCTCTGATTTACTCTAATCATCCAGGCTAACAGAGTCCATCATTGGGGTTCAGTCTGAGTCCGGGTCAGTCTGTTCTCCCTCAAGTCCTTTCGTGGAGAAAAGTGAGTAAGTCACGCAGCACGGCTGTGAGGTTGAGGTAGAAGAGCAGCGCTCAGTGAAGAGGGAAGCTTTCAAACCACTTTTAAAAAGAGGAAATGGATGAGGCGGTTCAGGTGAGGAGTTCCAGAGCTTAGAGGCTGTAGAACTAACAGACCTGCCAGCCTAAGAAGACCACCAAACCTGGGGGAGACCAACAGCCCAGAGCCAGAAGACCTGAGGTATTTACGTGAAGGGATATGCAGATGAAGTTAAAAGTCCAGTTTACTTTAAGTCCAGGACAGTCTAATAGTCCAGGCCAGGTCAGTGTGTTCACTCTGAAATCTCTGTTGTTGGAAGTCCAGTTTGCTGTAAGTCTAGTTCAGTCCAGTTCAGTCTAATAATCCAGGCCAGGTCAGTGTGTTCACTCTGAAGTCTCTGTTGTTGGAAGTCCAGTTTGCTGTAAGTCTAGTTCAGTCCAGTTCAGTCTAATAATCCAGGCCAGGTCAGTGTGTTCACTCTGAAGTCTCTGTTGTTGGAAGTCCAGTTTGCTGTAAGTCTAGTTCAGTCCAGTTCAGTCTAATAATCCAGGCCAGGTCAGTGTGTTCACTCTGAAGTCTCTGTTGTTGGAAGTCCAGTTTGCTGTAAGTCTAGTTCAGTCCAGTTCAGTCTAATAATCCAGGCCAGGTCAGTGTGTTCACTCTGAAATCTCTGTTGTTGGAAGTCCAGTTTGCTGTAAGTCTAGTTCAGTCCAGTTCAGTCTAATAATCCAGGCCAGGTCAGTGTGTTCACTCTGAAGTCTCTGTTGTTGGAAGTCCAGTTTGCTGTAAGTCTAGTTCAGTCCAGTTCAGTCTAATAATCCAGGCCAGGTCAGTGTGTTCACTCTGAAGTCTCTGTTGTTGGAAGTCCAGTTTGCTGTAAGTCTAGTTCAGTCCAGTTCAGTCTAATAATCCAGGCCAGGTCAGTGTGTTCACTCTGAAGTCTCTGTTGTTGGAAGTCCAGTTTGCTGTAAGTCTAGTTCAGTCCAGTTCAGTCTAATAATCCAGGCCAGGTCAGTGTGTTCACTCTGAAGTCTCTGTTGTTGGAAGTCCAGTTTGCTGTAAGTCTAGTTCAGTCCAGTTCAGTCTAATAATCCAGGCCAGGTCAGTGTGTTCACTCTGAAGTCTCTGTTGTTGGAAGTCCAGTTTGCTGTAAGTCTAGTTCAGTCCAGTTCAGTCTAATAATCCAGGCCAGGTCAGTGTGTTCACTCTGAAGTCTCTGTTGTTGGAAGTCCAGTTTGCTGTAAGTCTAGTTCAGTCCAGTTCAGTCTAATAATCCAGGCCAGGTCAGTGTGTTCACTCTGAAGTCTCTGTTGTTGGAAGTCCAGTTTGCTGTAAGTCTAGTTCAGTCCAGTTCAGTCTAATAATCCAGGCCAGGTCAGTGTGTTCACTCTGAAGTCTCTGTTGTTGGAAGTCCAGTTTGCTGTAAGTCTAGTTCAGTCCAGTTCAGTCTAATAATCCAGGCCAGGTCAGTGTACAGTAAATGGTTTAACCCTTTGCTATCTGACAGTTGAGAGCTAACCAGGGCAGATACTGTGTTATCACTGATATGCAAAGCCGACGTACCTAAAAACACTGTTTCTGTTTATTTGCTGAGTTTATCATATCTGTAAAATCAGTAACTGTGTGTTAAAGTGTGCAGCAGAGTGTCTCTGTAGAGGAAGTTTTACTTATTTAATCTCACAACGTCAACAGTGTGGAGTCTGACCGGGGGTGCAGAGACTTTTGCCCGTTACTCTGATATCGCTGCGTGTCTCAGTTCCTTCAGGCCGAAACTGAACGGAGAAGATATGCTCATTTTCGGAATGCTGCTGAGGAGCTGAAGCTGTCCCCAAACTTCTGAAGGGGCTTGTTATGCTGCAGCAGTCTGTGTCCTGTTGCCTGTGTGATCCAGCGGCCTGTATTTCGGCTGCTTCGCTTTCAGGTTGGTGGAATGTGCCCTGACAGGTCAAAGTGACGGTGTAAATGCGACCTGGCAGGCCAAAATGACTGAATCCCTGGAGTAATCAGATCCCATCGCTAAGCTAATGGACTCACTCAGGCGACTCAGCAGCACTAAAGAACTTCCTCGGGCTGCGGCGTTCTCTCTCTGTCTGCGTTACGCTGGCGACAGACTATGGTGGTTTACGGTAGCGCCGTCTCAATTAATCGATTAAAGCATAACCCATTAAAATGTGCCTTGTTGAAGAATTTGTTGTTTAAGAACTTATATTTCTTAGTGTAGAGGAGTGTTTATTGAGGTTGTGTATGGACTAATATCTCCTATTCTAGTGTAGAGGAGTGTTTATTGAGGTTGTGTATGGACTAATATCTCCTATTCTAGTGTATAGGAGTGTTTATTGAGGTTGTGTATGGACTAATATCTCCTATTCTAGTGTATGGAGTGTTTATTGAGGTTGTGTATGGACTGATATCTCCTATTCTAGTGTAGAGGAGTGTTTATTGAGGTTGTGTATGGACTGATATCTCCTATTCTAGTGTAGAGGAGCGTTTATTGAGGTTGTGTATGGACTGATATCTCCTATTCTAGTGTAGAGGAGCGTTTATTGAGGTTGTGTATGGACTGATATCTCCTATTCTAGTGTAGAGGAGTGTTTATTGAGGTTGTGTATGGACTAATATCTCCTATTCTGGTGTAGAGGAGTGTTTATTTAGGTTGTGTATGGACTAATATCTCCTATTCTAGTGTAGAGGAGTGTTTATTGAGGTTGTGTATGGACTAATATCTCCTATTCCGGTGTAGAGGAGTGTTTATTGAGGTTGTGTATGGACTAATATCTCCTATTCTAGTGTAGAGGAGTGTTTATTGAGGTTGTGTATGGACTAATATCTCCTATTCTAGTGTATAGGAGTGTTTATTGAGGTTGTGTATGGACTGATATCTCCTATTCTGGTGTAGAGGAGTGTTTATTGAGTTTGTTAATGGACTAATATCTCATTCTGGTGTAGAGGAGTGTTTATTGAAATTGTTAATGGACTAATATCTCATTCTGGTGTATAAGAGCATTTGTTGAGTTTGTTTATGGACTAATATCTCATTCTGTTGTAGAGGAGTGTTTATTGAGTTTGTTAATGGGCTAATATCTCATTCTGGTGTAGAGGAGTGTTTATTGAGTTTGTTAATGGGCTAATATCTCATTCTGGTGTATAAGAGCATTTGTTGAGTTTGTTAATGGGCTAATATCTCGCATGCTTTTGTATAGGAGTGTTTATTAAGTTTCTTTATTGACTAATATCTCTTTTTGTAGTGTATAAGTGTGTTTGTCATTGAGAAATGAGTTGGATTGAAAGAGAACTGGTTGTGCCTTTTGTGAGTGACACCCCATCTTTATTCTTTCCTTTTTCCTTTTTTTGTTCGCTCTTATTATTCTGTACCTGTTTTATCTCTGTAATAAAACACACATGGCGCAGTGCTCTTTGATTATATTTTATTAGGCTGATTTGCTGCAGTCGCTGCTCATTAAACAGACGCAGCCTGCTTTGCTTTCCACTTCTCGCTGTGGAACCTGGGTAAAACTGTGTGAATCTGGTGATTTTTTTCTTTACATATATCTTTTGTGCAGCACCAGCGTCAGTAATATGCAATACGGTGTGATACTTGAGCGCTGTACGTCCGGAGGCCTTTAGACTCCAGAGTTTCTTCTGTAATGAAAGTGTTGAAAGTGAGTCTGTGCTGCAGTAACAGCCTCTGCTCTTCTGGGAAGGCTTTATACTGAATGTTGGAACAGCTACCCCACCAGTTAGTACTGTGTAAAGAACAGCTACCCCACCAGTTAGTACTGTGTAAAGAACAGCTACCCCACCAATTAGTACTGTGTAAAGAACAGCTACCCCACCAATTAGTACTGTGTAAAGAACAGCTACCCCACCAGTTAGTACTGTGTAAAGAACAGCTACCCCACCAATTAGTACTGTGTAAAGAACAGCTACCCCACCAGTTAGTACTGTGTAAAGAACAGCTACCCCACCAGTTAGTACTGTGTAAAGAACAGCTACCCCACCAGTTAGTACTGTGTAAAGAACAGCTACCCCACCAATTAGTACTGTGTAAAGCACAGCTACCCCATCAGTTAGTACTGTGTAAAGAACAGCTACCCCACCAGTTAGTACTGTGTCAAGAACAGCTACCCCACCAGTTAGTACTGTGTAAAGAACAGCTACCCCACCAGTTAGTACTGTGTAAAGAACAGCTAGCCCACCAATTAGACCTGTGTAAAGAACAGCTACCCCACCAGTTAGTACTGTGTAAAGAACAGCTACCCCACCAATTAGTACTGTGTAAAGAACAGCTACCCCACCAGTTAGTGCTGTGTAAGGAACAGCTAGCCCACCAATTAGTACTGTGTAAAGAACAGCTACCCCACCAATTAGTACTGTGTAAAGAACAGCTACCCCACCAGTTAGTACTGTGTAAAGAACAGCTACCCCACCAGTTAGTCCTGTGTAAAGAACAGCTACCCCACCAGTTAGTACTGTGTAAAGAACAGCTACCCCACCAGTTAGTACTGTGTAAAGAACAGCTACCCCACCAGTTAGTACTGTGTAAAGAACAGCTACCCCACCAGTTAGTACTGTGTAAAGAACAGCTACCCCACCAGTTAGTCCTGTCTAAAGAACAGCTACCCCACCAATTAGTGCTGTGTAAAGAACAGCTACCCCACCAGTTAGTGCTGTGTAAAGAACAGCTACCCCACCAATTAGTCCTGTGTAAAGAACAGCTACCCCACCAATTAGTACTGTATAAAGAACAGCTACCCCACCAATTAGTACTGTATAAAGAACAGCTACCCCACCAATTAGTACTGTGTAAAGGACAGCTACCCCACCAGTTAGTACTGTGTAAAGAACAGCTACCCCACCAGTTAGTACTGTGTAAAGAACAGCTACCCTACCAGTTAGTACTGTGTAAAGAACAGCTACCCCACCAATTAGTCCTGTCTAAAGAACAGCTACCCCACCAATTAGTGCTGTGTAAAGAACAGCTACCCCACCAGTTAGTACTGTGTAAAGAACAGCTACCCCACCAATTAGTACTGTGTAAAGAACAGCTACCCCACCAATTAGTACTGTGTAAAGCACAGCTACCCCATCAGTTAGTACTGTGTAAAGAACAGCTACCCCACCAATTAGTACTGTGTAAAGAACAGCTACCCCACCAATTAGTACTGTGTAAAGAACAGCTACCCCACCAGTTAGTACTGTGTAAAGAACAGCTACCCCACCAATTAGTACTGTGTAAAGAACAGCTACCCCACCAATTAGTACTGTGTAAAGAACAGCTACCCCACCAGTTAGTACTGTGTAAAGAACAGCTACCCCACCAGTTAGTACTGTGTAAAGAACAGCTACCCCACCAGTTAGTACTGTGTAAAGAACAGCTACCCCACCAGTTAGTGCTGTGTAAAGAACAGCTACCCCACCAATTAGTGCTGTGTAAAGAACAGCTACCCCACCAGTTAGTACTGTGTAAAGAACAGCTACCCCACCAGTTAGTCCTGTGTAAAGAACAGCTACCCCACCAGTTAGTCCTGTGTAAAGAACAGCTACCCCACCAGTTAGTACTGTGTAAAGAACAGCTACCCCACCAGTTAGTACTGTGTAAAGAACAGCTACCCCACCAATTAGTACTGTGTAAAGAACAGCTACCCCACCAGTTAGTCCTGTGTAAAGAACAGCTACCCCACCAATTAGTCCTGTGTAAAGAACAGCTACCCCACCAATTAGTACTGTGTAAAGAACAGCTACCCCACCAGTTAGTACTGTGTAAAGAACAGCTACCCCACCAATTAGTACTGTGTAAAGAACAGCTACCCCACCAGTTAGTACTGTGTAAAGAACAGCTACCCCACCAGTTAGTACTGTATAAAGAACAGCTACCCCACCAGTTAGTCCTGTGTAAAAATTAGTACTGTGTAAAGAACAGCTACCCCACCAGTTAGTACTGTGTAAAGAACAGCTACCCCACCAGTTAGTACTGTGTAAAGAACAGCTACCCCACCAGTTAGTACTGTGTAAAGAACAGCTACCCCACCAGTTAGTCCTGTGTAAAAATTAGTACTGTGTAAAGAACAGCTACCCCACCAGTTAGTACTGTGTAAAGAACAGCTACCCCACCAGTTAGTACTGTCTAAAGAACAAGTACCCCACCAATTAGTACTGTGTAAAGAACAGCTACCCCACCAGTTAGTCCTGTGTAAAGAACAGCTACCCCACCAGTTACTGTGTAAAGAACAGCTACCCCACCAATTAGTCCTGTCTAAAGAACAGCTACCCCACCAATTAGTGCTGTGTAAAGAACAGCTACCCCACCAATTAGTACTGTGTAAAGAACAGCTACCCCACCAATTAGTCCTGTGTAAAGAACAGCTACCCCACCAATTAGTACTGTATAAAGAACAGCTACCCCACCAATTAGTACTGTGTAAAGGACAGCTACCCCACCAGTTAGTACTGTGTAAAGAACAGCTACCCCACCAGTTAGTACTGTGTAAAGAACAGCTACCCCACCAGTTAGTACTGTGTAAAGAACAGCTACCCCACCAATTAGTCCTGTCTAAAGAACAGCTACCCCACCAATTAGTGCTGTGTAAAGAACAGCTACCCCACCAGTTAGTACTGTGTAAAGAACAGCTACCCCACCAATTAGTACTGTGTAAAGAACAGCTACCCCACCAGTTAGTACTGTGTAAAGAACAGCTACCCCACCAGTTAGTAGTGTGTAAAGAACAGCTACCCCAGCAGTTAGTACTGTGTAAAGAACAGCTACCCCACCAGTTAGTAGTGTGTAAAGAACAGCTACCCCACCAATTAGTACTGTGTAAAGAACAGCTACCCCACCAATTAGTACTGTGTAAAGTACAAGTACCCCACCAGTTAGTACTGTGTAAAGAACAGCTACCCCTCCAGTTAGTACAGTGTAAAAGTGTATGAATGTGTGCCATGTTGGTGAAGAATATCAGGACGAAGTTTGGACCCTGAACGCGTCTTGCCTGATTAAGTACACCGGGGAATTTGACTGAGAAACTGGGGGAGTTTGATATTTTGCCAGACTGTGGCTTTAATTCAGTCTGTGACCCGTCTCTCCTGTCCTCCCCCTCTCTGGACCTGCCGCGGGTGCGTGTGCAGGGTCGGCCGGCTGAGCCCTGTCTGCCTGCGGTCCTGTTCGGGATGGCTTATAAAATATTCAGAGCATCGCCGTGTAGTTTCATTCTGAACGCACACCACCTCCGCGGCACTGTCCCTGTCCTGCCCCGCTGATTTGTATCCGCAATGTTGGATTTGTATAATAAATAACACCCAGCATTGCTGAATATTTTTCTCCTGGTGAGCATCCAAGGGCGTATGTCTCTGACTAGCTTTAGCATAGCGGTCGGAAATGGCTCATTACCGTAGCCTTCACTTTAGGCCCTAACTGTGACTTTCTCTGCTCTCTCTATTCAGCCTTGCCTACTCAGGCTCATCCTCCACCTCAGTGCTGGGATATGACAGTGGGGAGAGCGCTGTGTAAGGCTTTATGTGGGGTGTAATGTAGGCCATGGGAGAAATAAAGCAGAGAGAGAGAGAGAGAGGGATGGGTATGTGGAGTTTACAGCATCACAGTGAGTGAGGACTGAAAGATTAATGTGCATTTCCAGGTTCAGGTGCAGCTGTTGAGCCACAGGCTGTGTGGAGCTCTTCTGTCCGACTGCAGGGCTCAGGCTGGCCGGAAGGCAGCAGGGATTACGCTTAGTCACAGCGTAGCCTAGGCTTTGTGGTTTTGAGAATTATAAAGGTTGTGTGGGTTTGATCAAAGCGTTACAAACACTGGGTTTACGCTTAGTTATACATATAGCAGACATTCAGCTGTCCAGAACAACATCATGTGGCAGATGTAACGTTAGGAGTCTTGCCCAAGGACTCCTATTGGTAGAGCATGGTGTGGTTACCCGGGTGAGGAACTGAACCCTAGTCTACCTGACGGAAGTTTCCATGATACACGTTATGCCCTAGTATTTTGTTTTGCTGAGGTCTGATGAGCTGGATCAGACAATAAACAACACAATGAAAACAATGCTATCAACAACTACAAGTACAAATGATTTTTACTATACATTTTCTCGTCCTGTGCTACACTCATTCCATTTAAACAGGCCTTAACAGGCTGTCTCTGTAATGAAACATGCAGTTGGTCAGTGTTCTAGACCAGTGGTTCCCAGGTCTGGACTAGGACACCATGCCTTGCGGATTGCGGTGTTTACCCATCTCCCAACAACTCTAACTGATCTGCCAATTATCAAGCCCCTCCTGAGCTGAAGTGGGTGTATTTTGGCAGGCAGACACAAAATGTGTAGGGCCAGGGGGTCCTCCAGGACCAGGGTTGGGAACCACTGTTCTGGCCGTATTTGAAATACTTCAACGTGATAAGAAAAACATATAATGATATAATTTATCTTGATAACAATAAACCATATTGCCCAGCCCTACATCAAAGGCAGCAGTGTTACTACCTATAATACACAAACCGCTACATTTGCATTTATGTTATGTTATATAAACTTTGCTTTCAGACTTTTAACTGTTCCTTGACACACACACATACACACACACACACACACACACACACACACACAAACATACACATATATACACCTATATACACACACATACATACACACACACACCTACACACACACACACACACACATACATACACATACACGCGTTGGAACCTCCTCTTCTCTTATTTCATTATGTTCATCTCACTCGTCTGTGTGTGAAGAGTAAAAAGCTGAATTTGAATCTGGATCTGCTGACGTGCCTCTACTTTTCTCCTGTTCTCGTCTTTTCTGCTCATATTAATTATTCAGATTCTGCTGAAGCGTGAGAGCGTTCTGATGTGGCATAGAAACAGAAAACCAATAAAACCACAATAGAGCCAATATATCACAGAGAGAGAGTCACAAGGGAGCGGAAGATTGGGAGAGTAGAGAGAGAAAGGAAAGAAAGGAGCGAGACAGAGAGAGGGTAGAGAAGGAGAAGATGGGGGGCGTATAGAGAAGGACTGTGATAAACGCAGCATATACAGTATAGTATAGAGCAGGGCTCTCAGTACCGGCTTCATATGTCCATCAAATATTGACCATTTATCCTTCAATCTGGCCCACAAATCTTTTTTTTTCTTCCTATTTTGGCTAAATTTGTCCATCTGACCGGTAGATCCGCGTCACTCACCAGGCACTGTGGCTGATAAGCACTGAAAATCAGCTCGGACTGCGTATTAGTGTTAAAGCTGAAATAGTCAAGAGGAACCATTTAAACTAAACCCTGACGCAGCACACGTTACATTCACTCAATAGTCTGATCATAACCAGATTTCTGCAGGTATCTGATTATTCAAATGATCATGTAAACGCCAATCTAGAAATCTGATTAAGAAATCCAATAAAGAGGTTGGAGTAATCAGAGCTGTGAGCTCTTACTCTGATTTCTTTCAGATTTCTCAGCGCTGTGAACTCTTTTTCTCTAGTTATTGGATTATTAAGTGCATGTAAACACACTCACTGACTGTTTTTCTGCCAGAACTAACTAAGCGATTATTCTGATTTTGACTAATAGTTAGTTAAACCTGCCCTCTCGGATTCATCCAGGACACAGCGGCAGATACGCGTGTCAGAATTACGAAAATGAGTGGAGCTATCAAACAGATCGGCTGAGACTACAGAATTAAACACTATCAATGCTCGCTTTCAGCAGGAACAGAGAGACTTTCACAGTAAGAGTCCCATTTCATTCAGGGCTGGAGCTTCACCACCAAAAGTGGTGGGGCAAAACGTACAGTTTCCCAAATAAATGGGTTCAGTCTCACATTACAAACTGTGCTTGCTAACATCTCTGAAGAACGTTGGGCTCATTCTCACAGGTCCCCCACCAGAGTTTGGGTTTGTGTGATATTCTATCATTTTCATTTGGTTTGGTTGGTTTCGCACTGCTGCGGCTAAACTAGACCAGATTATACACGCAGGTGTTTGTTGTTAGAAGCTTGCAGGGCACTCTGTTACTTTAACATTCGCCACTGTTAAAATGGAAAAACAGAGATGCTTATCGTCTGTGTGCCACAACCAGTGCAGTAATAATAAGCCGTACTGCCTGCATCTACGTTGAACGTAACCAATGGTGAGGCTGAGGCTCAGCCATAAATATGTTCTGTAATCCATGAGACAAAATGAAACCCACGTCTTCACTATTATTCTGTTGCTTGTCTGTCTGTATATAGATTGAGACCCTTATTAGTCCCACAACGGGGAAATTTCACCTCCGCATTTAACCCATCCATGAAGTGAAACACCACATACACTCTAGTGAGCACACTTGACCAGAGTCCACAGTGCCAGGGAGCAGTTGGGGGTTAGGTGTCTTGCTCAAGGACACCTCAGTCATGTGCTGTCGGCGCTGGGGATCGAACCGGTGACCTTCCGGTCATGAGGCTGGTTCCCTAATCAGCCCAAGACAGCCTGTGAGGATAGTTCCTGTCCTAAAATCTGATTGGCTGAGCCAAATTCAAAGCCATTAGAAAATCCACAGTATTCGCACACCTATGACCGCCTCACAACAACTGAACTCTATCACTGCACTCTCTGAAAAAATGTCCGAAACTGTCACTGGGTCAGTTCTCCTCGTCACTGTGGTGGGACCCTCATCTCAGTGCCTTCAGTCAGGGAACATAACTGAACCATAATCCACTGAAACAATCTGTTCTAAGCTGGACTGACTCCACACACCCCGCCTCGCCTCGCCTCCAGGCTTTTATTCTACTGTTCTGTTTTAAAACATTCGGTTATGAAAAGGAACAAATACCAACTTTTCACCTGGAGGAACTGATTTAAGCTTCACAGTCAGACCTTAAACCCCCTGTAGAACCTTTGCGTGAACATCTACACTGTTTGTACCTCGATGAAGGAAAATTGAACCTGTATTTCTAACAGTGTACGCCACAGCATGAAAAAACCGTTCTACTGTTAATGGAATTATCTTTGACTCTCCTGCTGCTCACATGGAGCACCGAGTGATCTGATGAAGTAAGAGCCCAGTTATGTTTAAACTGAGAGGCTGACTACTTATGTTCTTAACTAAATCTAGGCTGGTCAGCTGGCTAACAGGCTAAAAGAACTAACAGCCTAAACAGCTCCATCATTAATATCACAGGCCTGAATTAAAGCACTTACAGTTTGATTCACTGCTAAACTGCAGTATAAAAGTCTGAAAATGTTTTACACACTTTAATTGTTTGTGTTTCAGTCAGAAGTCCCGTCAAAACCCAGGCTGAATCCCAAACGGCTCCGTACTCCCTAAATAGCGTTCTTGCTACGAAAGTTTAGAAATTCTAGCTTCTACAGCCAAACTGTGAATCATTTATGGAGTGTGGACGTTTCTGAGCCCCAAGTGACTGTTTCTTAGCTGTATTTCGCTCTGCTGGGCTGCAGGATCCAGTATTTAAACTCCTACGTAGTGCACTATGTAGGGAGCAGGTAGGCGTTTGAGATCCAGCCCCAGTGTGAGAAGAGTGACCCCACTGGATTGGTGCTAAATAAAACTCATAGTGGAGTTTTAGTGACGAAAAAGTGCTCATAAAGTGAAAGTTTTTTAATTGAACAGTGTTGTGATGTGATACATGTGATATATTTTAAAGGTGACTGCAGTATACAGCAATGGGTGACCGAACATTCTCGTCCTTCAGTCCATAGTTGCTTGGATATGATGCCGTACTCTAAAGGAATTACATTTCTTGGCGGAATACTTATTTATGTTGATTATTATTAATAATAACTTAAGGTATTTCCTGAAAAATTGTGTATTTCATCATATTTTATGTTGGCCGCTGTTTTATAAAAGCAATAACAACTCGAGGATGAGCGTTACAGTGATTTTGTCCCAGGGAAGGAAGCTTTATTCCCTTTCACCTTGTGCCTAACAACACCCTTACCCATGGTACAATCGCAGTAATGCACTGGCTTGTGGCTTATTGCTTTAATATATCACTGCTGTTGGACCAAAACCTCAGAAAAATATCCCTTCACTGAGAAGGAAAAGTGTTCTTAACTTTTAATGGAAGTGAATGGATAAATAATTTTACCATGAAATTTCGGAGCATTCTGTTTCTGTTCTATTTCTCTTTCTCGCTTTCTTTCTTCACCCCCCCAAAGGGAGAGGTTAATCACACAGTTTAATCCCTTAAAATCCAAGCTTTTTACATACTAAGACCTGTTATTTAGTAACTAAAGGGACATCAGTGCAAACCGGCTGAGCTATTCTTGGAGTACAGAAGTGTGTAATAAAACTCTGGGCCATGTCAGGGGTTGAATATCCTGCTGAGCAGTGATTCTCTGGCAGCCGAGTTCAGAATGAAGGATCTCTGCTCTTCAGTTTACAGTCTAACTGTGGGGTTTGGATATTAAGGTGTGTTTCTGAAGCGCCGTACTGTACGTGAGTCCCTGCTGCCCCTTCAGCCCTGATGGTTATTATATAGCGGAGAAGTCTGAAGTGTATGAGAGGTTAGATGAGTCTATAGAGCATCTTACTCTCATTATCGCAGCTGAATGAGGTTCTGATGGAGTTCAGGGTTTCTAGCCATTCATCATCTCAGCTCTCAACTCCACAGTCCTCGTCCTGTTTCTGCGGTAACCGCCGTACATCTGTCGAGCCATACAGTGAATCGAATACAGTCTGATACAGTCAGATGAGAGGGAGACAGCGGAGATGAGCTTTTTAGCAATAACGGGTCAAGGCTGCGACTCTGAGATTTCTTCTTCTGTGGAAAGCGAGGCTTTTCATTGAGGTGCTGGAAAGACGTTTACGTATTCCGACGTTGTAGAGCTGGGCGATAGGACATATTATTCTTTACTGAGCACATCATGGAAACCATCAGTACTTAACCATTTGTCGATAACCGTACCGGTTCCAGCACACTTTCTGTTCACATACAGTTTCCTAAACATCATTTTAGCGTGTCAGTTCGTCTAGCAAGGTGTTGACGCAATAGACCATCAGAAAGATCCGAATCTCAGGATTTGATTCTTATTCAAATGCGCGCAGATCTGCCCTCACCTTCAAAGCCCCACTGTTGGCCCTATCATCGGGTAATTGCTAGTTCGATTCCCGATGGTTTCCCTGTGATGGACTGGCGACCTGTCCTGGGTGTATCCTACCTTCCGCCCGATGACCGCTGGGATACCCCCTCGCGACCCTGAGGGAGAAGCGGCTTAGAGAATGGATGGATGGATGGATTCCCGATGATCCTACAGCCGACCGTGCTGGGAGTCCAAGAGAGTGCGACTGGCCTCGCTCACTGGGTGGGTACCTGTATTCCTGCATCAGCCAGCGTGATGCTAGTGTGGCTGATATAACAGATCTGGCACTTAATGTTCTCCTCCAAGCGTGTTCACTGGTGTTGAGGTAGCAGTAGCTCCAGGTGATGTGGCAGTGCTTCACAAGACTTGGAGGAAGGCTTGTGGTAGCCTTC